>NW_007733720.1:5856-9054 GCF_000696425.1 Galeopterus variegatus | reverse complement strand
CAGTCTGCACTGAAGAATGCTGTCTGCACCTAGCATGTCATTATTCCATTTCAATCTAAGTTCCCAAAACTGATGGGATTTGGTGCCTAATTATGAGGAATAACATTATGCAAAGGGAGGGAATCTTGAAGAGGCAAAGATGAGTCAAAGATTCCCAGCTTAAGTGAACAAAGGCTGTATTTATAGGAAAGCCCAGAGGAAGAGACTCTGACAGCTGACAAGACCCTTCATAATCTGGCCTCTCCAGCCTCACTTTTTTGCCTGCACTGTCTCCTACCAAGCCCATCGACTTGCAGTTCCCCAGTATGTGCCATACCTTTGCATGCCTCCAGATCTTTGTCTCTGCTTTCATCACCCTTACATCCCTTTCTTTGACTTGGCTAATTCTCACTTAACCTTCCAAAATTCAGTTCAGATGTCACTTTCTCTGGAAAATCTTCCTTGAACAGCCCAAGCCCAAGAAACACATTGTCTAAGTCAAAAGCCCTCCTGTGTGCTGCTATAGCATGGTTCACTCAAAAGGACCCTTGACTGTTCCTCTACTCCACTACAGAGGGAGACTTCTGCAAGGCAGGAACTTTATTCCCTCCCATCCCAGTAATTAAGTCATTATCTGACATACAGGAGGTATCTCCTAAATGACCAACAAAAATTAATTTCCTTGGTTAACGAAGAAAGATCATTTACCCTCAATGAGGAGGACTTGAGAAAAGATGCAGAGAAGAGACTGACTACTAATGTTATAATCGTCAATCAACAAGGACAGGTGTGTGCAATAAATTGAGATGGTTTTGCTATTAATTCAAAGAAAATCAAAACAACAGCGCAAACTTGATTTGTTCTTTGTTCTTTGATTTATTCTTTAAGGAAGTTAACTACATACAGCAGGGTGTGGTGATAAAAATTTCAGTCAATGCCTTGGGCTCTGGAGTTCAGAGCTCCCAAATTATCAGTACCAGTTCAACTGGTTCCTGGGTAACTTCAGTAGCACTAACAGAACATCCCAAACCATGGCTCGTAGGTATTACATTACGAAGCTTCTACAAACCTTGCTATACTAGTGTTAGATTTAGGCATGTGTAGTACTTGATACGGTACTAGCCTAAAGGCTGTATTTCCTATCATCCACAAAATCAACAAGCAGAAGGAATAAATCAGACATATTCATTTGTTCAATAAGGGGAAAAAACTTTCCATCTTCAAGCATAAAAATGATAAATATTAAGTACAAAGAAAACCGACAGTACAAAAAAAATTCCCAATAGACCACCATCCAGAGATAACCACTTTAATGAGTACTTATTTCCAGAAATCTGTCTACACTTACACACACAAACAGTTTTATACAAATGAGGTCCTATTAGGTATGCAATTACTTATTGTAGAAAGAAATTAAAAGGGGCACATTGAGAACCTATTTCCATGGCAACAAATATAAATCTACAACACATCATCATTTTTAATAGCTACACAGTTTTATACAAATGAGGTCCTATTAGGTATGCAATTACTTATTGTAGAAAGAAATTAAAAGGGGCACACTGAGAACCTATTTCCATGGCAACAAATATAAATCTACAACACATCATCATTTTTAATAGCTATATATGATCCTACTGGGTGGATACATCATAATTTAATCCAAGACATCATCAAGATCCCCAGCGTCTCTCTCCCTCAAGAATTGACAAATTTTCAACTATTAAAGAGCAAAGACTGCCAACCTGGGACTGCTGGAGCCTGGGGGACGAGGAGGAGAGACCCACAGAAAGGAAAGACCTACAGAGTTCATGAAGGCTAGAGAAGCCCCAGTGAGTGGAAAAAAAAACCTCTCCAACCGTTTCAAGCCCATCACTTAAGGGCCAGCCCTATGGGAGGAGGGAAGAAGCTCCAGCAACAAACAGAGCAGGAGCAAGCAAAAGCTGCAGCTGAGCCCTTTGCATGAAGTTGCCTGGAGTCTGCAGGGGAGAAAAGGGCCTCATGGCATACCCTACCAACCCCCAGGACAGCAAGAAGACCACTGACAGAGTTTCCGTGGACCCCCACTGAGTGAGGAGCTGCAACTGACCTAAGAAAGGAACAACTCAGAGGCAGGTAAAGTCATCACAAGGGACCTGCCCATGGGAAGTATTTGGAGTGTGGGAAGGATGCTGGCTCACCAGGAGAACATCGAGGTACAGAGTGAGCAGCTGACCTGCCTTCCAATCAGCACAGGCCCAGTAAAGAATGGTCAGGGTGACAGAACTTCCTGGGGCATAGTATGCTATAAAGACAGTCACAGGCTAGAATTTCCACAAAGCCCAGGTATAGCTGCGAAGCCCCAGAAGTGTCTAAAAGGCCAATGACTATCTGAGATTCCAGTCAAGATGGTGGAATAGATGGTCCCCAGCATCACTCTCCCCCACAAATCAACCATTTACAACTACAAAAAAGCAAGCACAGCCAAACTGGGGCCACTGAAGCTCAGGGGAAGAGGAAGAGGGACCCAACAGACTTCATGAAGGCAAGAGTAGCCATGATGAGAGAAAGAAAGGATTGCTCCCACCATTTTGAGCCCCGGTGGCTTCAAGGCTGAAGCTGGTGAGTGCATGGAGCAAGAGCTGGCAAAAGCCACGGCTGTGTCCTTCGTATGAAAATTGCTTGGAGGCTGTAGGGGAGAAGAGGGCCTTCGTGGCCAATAGGCCTGCAAGACCACCAACAGGGTTCCCATGGACCCACACTGGAGCAAGGAGCAACAACAACTGAAAAAAGAGCCACTCAGAGGCTAGTGAGTCATCACAAGGGACTGGTGCTTGGCCTGTCCCAAGGGAGGTATTTGGAGTACAGGCGGTGGGGGAGATGGGTCCACCAAGGAAACACTGGGGCACAGCAAGGACAGCTGATCTGCCCTCCAATCAGCACAGGCCTACTCTGTGCAGACTGGTCAGGAATATACATCTGCAGGGAGAACAGTTTGCTGAAAAGACTCAGGCCCAGACCAGAGTTTCTACGCAACCCAGGTGTACTGGATCTCATGAGACCTGGAAGTACCTACAAAGTTAACCATTAAAACCCAAGCTGCACAAAAAGCCTCCCCAGAGAATCAGTAACAAATCAACAATTTAGCTCAACTACAGGGCTCAAGTGCCGGTCCCCATAGGAAGCTTCCCCATTTTAGAAGTAAGCAAAGGACAACAAATTAGTTCCAGTGCAGAGTTT
>NW_007733720.1:1316-4632 GCF_000696425.1 Galeopterus variegatus | reverse complement strand
CTTCCCCTCCCCCCAACTGCTCCACATCTTAGAATGCAAATAATAATAATAATAATAATAAATAAATTTTTTTAAAAGGCCAACTAAGTCTGGTCCACACAAAAAGCCTTCCCCAGGGAATCAGCAGCAAAGCAGCAATTTAGCACAACCACAGAGTTCAAGTGCTGGTCAACACAGGATATTCCCCCATTTTGGAATTAACCAAAACCACAGACCAGAGACAAAGCTCTGATATTAGCCAGTAAAGGTCTAACATCATCAAAGAACACCTACAAAACCTAGGAGAGGCAGCGGTAAAGAGAAAGCAATAAAGGGAATTCAAATCAGAAAGGAGGAAGTCAAACTATCTCTACTTGCAGATGGCATGATCCTGTATAGAGAATACCCTAATGACTCCAGAAAATTGGTAAAACTAATAAATGAATTCAGTGTAGTGGCAGGATACAAAATCAACACACAAAAATCAATAGCCTTCCTATATGCCATAATGAAATAGCTGAAGAAGAAATCAAGAAAGTAACCCCATTCACAATAGCTACCAAAAAAATGAAATATCAAGGAGTAAATTTAACCAAGGAGGTGGAAAACCACTACAACAAAAACTATAAAACACTGGTGAAAAAAAAACGGACACAAATAAATGGAAAGATATGTTCTCGGGTTGCAAGAATTAACATTATCAAAATGTCCATATTACCCAAAGCAATCTACACATTCAATGCAATCCCTTTCAAAATACCAACAACATTCTTCAAAGAAACAGAAACAACAATCTTAAAATTTGTATGGAACCACAACAGACCCCATATAGCTCAAGCAATCTTGAACAAAAAGAACAAAGTTGGAGGCATCAAATTTCCTGACTTCAAAATGTACCATGAAGTTATAGTAACAAAAACAGCATGGTACTGGCATAAAATAGACCAATGGAACAGTACAGAGAAGCCAGAAGTAAAACCATTCACTTACAGCCAACTGAATTTTGACAAGGGTGCCAAAAATACACAGTGGGAGAAAGGTTAGTCTCTTCAATAATTGGTGCTGGGAAAACTAGATATCCACATGCAGAAGAACGAAACTAGACCCATATCTGTCATCATACACAAAACCAACTCAAAATGGATCAAAGACCCACATTTAAGAACCAAAATTATGAAACTACTAGAAGAAAACATAGGGGAAACACTACATGAAATAGGAATGGACAGCCCTTTTTTGAGCAAGACTACAAAGGCACAGGGCAACTAAAACAAAAATACACAAATGGGACTACATCAAATTGAAAAGCTTCTGCACAGCAAGGGACACTATGAACAAAGTAAAGAGACAACCTACAGAATGGGAGAAAGTGTTTGAAAACTACATGTCAGTCAGGAGCTAATATATCCAGAACATATAAGGAACTCAAACACCTCAACAGAAAAATACCAAATAACCCAGTCAGAAAATGGGCAAAGGACCTGAATAAACATTTCTCAAAAGAAAACATACGAATGGCCAACTGGCACATGAAAAAACATTCAATATCACTAATCATCAGGGAAGTGCAAATTAAAAACACAATGAGATATCATCTAGAATAGCTATTATCAACAAGACAAAAAATAACAAATGCTGGAGAACATACAGAAAAAAAGGAAACCTCCTACATTGTTGGTGGGAATGTAAATTGGTACAGCATTGTGGAAAACAGTATGGAAGTTCCTCAGAGAACTAAAAATAGATGTACCTTACAACCCAGCTATCCCATTACTGGGTATATACCCAAAGGAAATGAAATCAGTATATCAAAAAGACACCCATACTCCCATGTTTACTGCAACACTATTCACAACAGTGAGGAGATGGAATCAACCTAAATGCCCATCAACGAATAAATGAATTTTAAAAAACCTGTGGTATATGTACACAATGGAATACTATTCAGCTATAAAAAGAAGTGATATCCTACCATTTACAGCAACATGGATGAAACTGGAAACAATCATGTTAAGTGAAATAAGTCAGGCACAGAAAGGCAAATACCACATGATCTCATTCATATGTGGACTCTAAGAAAAAAAAAAGTGGTTCTCATAGAAGTATAGAGTAGAATAATGGTTACCAGAGGCGAGGAGGGGAGGGGAAGAGGAGTCATGGATTAACAGGTACAAAACTATGTTATATGCCCTAAGTGAATCACTGTGCAGTATATGCA
Organism: Galeopterus variegatus; assembly: GCF_000696425.1. NCBI lineage: Eukaryota > Metazoa > Chordata > Mammalia > Dermoptera > Cynocephalidae > Galeopterus > Galeopterus variegatus. The sequence continues at coordinate 2,435 of NW_007733720.1, read as the reverse complement.
TGTATTGAAACAATACACTATAACCCTACAAATATGCGCAAGGAAATATTAAAATTAAAGAAAAACTTTAATTAAAACTAAAGTTACTGAGACTTATTTTATGGCTCAGCATGTGGCTTATCTTGGTGAATGTCTCATATGCAATTGAAAAGAATGTGTACTGTGTTGTTGCTGAATCCTCTATAAATGCAAATGGGTTATGCTTGTTGTTAATGTTGCTAAGTCTTGTAAATCCTAACTGATTTTCTTTCTATTTGTACTAACGATCCTTCATGAATGCTGAAGCTTTCTTACTGGATGCACACACTCTTAGAAATAATACATGTTTTTGATGAATTGACCCCCTCGTCATTATGAATGTCTCTTTTTCCTTGGTAATATTCCTTATTCTGAAGCCTACTTTTAATATTAATTAGTATTCCAGCTTTATTATGCTCAGTTTTGTATGGTGCATCTTTTTACATCTATATACTTTTAAAATGCTTCTTTACATTTGAAATCTAGTAGATTGCATATAATTGGATATTACTTTTTGTTAAATTCAGTCTGAAAATCTCTGTGCTTTAATTGAAATGGATTGACCATTTAATATTACATAGTCTGCTATGGTTTGAATGCTTGTCCTCTCCAAAGCTCATGGTGAAGCTTAATCCTCAATGTGGCAGTGTTGAGGGGTGGGGCCTTTAGAAGGTGATTGGACTGTGAGGACACTGCCTTCATGAATGAATTAATCCATTCATGGATTAGTGAATTAATAGATTAATGGGCTAACAGATGAATGGGTTATTATGGGAGAGGAACTGGTGGCTTTATAAGGAGAGACCAAAGGACATGAACATGCCCTTGCCCTCTCATCATGTGATGCCCTGTGCCACCTCAGGACTCTGCAGAGTATCCCCACCAGGAAGAAGGCTCTCACCAGATGCCAAGCCATGCCTGTGGACTTCCTAGCCTTTGAAATTGTAAGAAATAAATATAATTTCTTTATAAATTACCCAGTTTCAGGTATTCTAAGTGACAGAAAACATCATCATATAAACATACCATCTTGCTATTTATTTTCTATTTGTCCCATCTGTTCTTTGTTCTTTTTTCCTTCTTTTCCTTCATAATTTTGGA
>NW_007733720.1:0-763 GCF_000696425.1 Galeopterus variegatus | reverse complement strand
AGGTATTCTAAGTGACAGAAAACATCATCATATAAACATACCATCTTGCTATTTATTTTCTATTTGTCCCATCTGTTCTTTGTTCTTTTTTCCTTCTTTTCCTTCATAATTTTGGACTGGTTAGTAATCTACTGACACATTTAGCTTTTTGTTTTACTTTTTGCTTAGTTGCTCCAGGGTTTTACAACATGCATCTTTAACATGTCACAGTGTACCTTTGAATAAAATTTGTATCACTTTACATTTAACATAAGACACTTAGGACTGTATATTTCCATTGCTGCTTCCTGTCTTTAATGCCATTCTTGTCATACACTTATTATACACATTATACACCCATAATATGATATTACTATTTTGCTTTAAGCGATTACCTTCTAAAGAAATCAAATAATGACAAAAAAAATTTTTATCTTACTCATTTACTATTTCTGGTGGTCTTTATTCCTTTGTATATGAAGTTTTCATCTATAATTTTCCTTCCACCTGAAGAACCTGCACTTACTTATACTGCAGGTTTCTCTCAGGTTTTGTCTGAATGAAAATGTACTTACTTAGCCTTCATTGTGAAGGATTATTTTCTGGGGTATAAAATTCTATCCGGGGTGACGCAGAGACAGAGAGGAAGGTGCGGGACTGGCCCAGCAATGGGAGCTTTGTGAGTGACCCCCAGCCCAGCCCCGCTTGGGGGGCAAAGGTCCACCCGGCCCCCGCTTACCACACCAGGCTAGGTGCCTTCATCAGCGCTGCCTCCATTTTCTCC
>NW_007733719.1:99402-105497 GCF_000696425.1 Galeopterus variegatus | reverse complement strand
GACTGGAGAAAAATATAATTTCTAGGAAGTAATGCTAATAATACCTACCCTTTCTATCCATCATTACTAGGTTCCAGACACTATGCCAAGTGTTTCACCTGTTTATTCCTCACAACAGTCCTATTAAGCAAGTATTATTACCCACCAAAGCTAAGAAAGGTTAAGTAGCTTGTCTAATATTTCATGGCTTGTCAGTGGTAAAACTGTGCTTTGAACACAGGTCTGTGTCATGACAAAGCTCTTGAACCTCCTGTTACACTGCTCTGGAAACAAACTGGTATCACCATTATAGCCCAGAGATGCTAAGATTACAACATGTCACATGAATGTTTAGTTGCAGATTTCTTGAAGAAATAAAATTGATCAAAGTTAACTGACCTAGGAAATTGTGTGGTTTTAGACGGTAAGACAAAGGAGGAAGGGGCATTGAGGGAAGGCTGAGCTGAGCCAGCTGCTGACCAATGGAATAGAATTTGATAGAGAGAGGTGTTGGAAGTGGAGTTATGGTTTCATCTCTGATTTTTTTCCTGATTAATTTTACTGCACAATGCAGGTTTGCAAACAGGGGACAATCTTCTTACAATATCTCATCCATAATCTGGTCTGCAGAGCTGCATAGGTTAGTAGGTAAAATTAAACATTGAGCTTGATGCCAGTGACCCAATTAAGATGGATTCATGCCCATGAAATTTCAGGTAAGAATAACTCTAAGCCTGGCCAAAGATTTCAATTAAACCTCACATAGAATTTTTTAGGGTATTTGATGTTCCAATTGTGGTGGAAGAAAAATTTTCATCTTTAAGAATTTGAAGGCAGATAGTTTAGAAAATAGATAATTTTGTTATGTAGTATGAAGAAAGTAAGTAGCATCATCTATTAATGTATTTTCACTGATAAGAGGATTTTTTTCAGAGCTTTTTTAGACCACAAGCAACTAATTTTAGTCAAGGGTTAATCTGTACTGTTATCCTGCTAAAGTACTTGGCATATAAATGCTTGAAAAATGCTTACTGAGTAAATGAGTGAAAATCTGCCTTTTATTTATGCACACACAATTGTCTTTTCTAAAACAATGCAATATGTCTATAATATCAAATCATAAAGAAAGCTACTTTAAAGGAAAATGGAATATGTAATATTACCTTCTGTTGGTTTTTGAAAGAGCTATTGTTCCAGATATTTTGCATTTCTACAGTAAAAAGGTAGCTGAAAGATGATTTGCCTTTTTGGCATTCCTTATTTAGTGCACATTATTAGGTTGTTCATTTTAGACATCTGTACTTTTAGCTCCTTCCCTTTCTTTCTTTTCTTTTTTTTTTTTTTTTTTTTTTGTTACCAGTGCAAATTGCAAATGTTCCAGAAGAATACTTGAGAAGGCAATTCAGACAGAGATCAGTCCTTTGTAGTAGACCCAGAGAATATGTTCTGTACGTTTCTGAGATTAGGAAGATTCTGTAATTGAATTGATGATTTCTAACCGTGCTTGAAAATTAGAGAATCAGGATCTCAGAAGTATTTTTCTCTTAGTCATTCAATCCATCCTTCTGCCACATAGGTTCCCTCTCCCACCAATTCCCAGCTTTTTTTTAATGTTCAAACTGCTATATTTGAATATCTAAATGGATTGCTTTATAATCTATTTTTCCACTTGTCTGTATGCCACTCTTTCTTCAAGGCCCCAATCAAGTATGATTTCCTCTAGTGAGCTTTCCTATAGCTCACACTGTTCTTTCTTCATGTACTTACTGGTTTGTCATTAACTTAGTGTTTTTTCTAAAGTATAGAATTGAAGGACCAATGGGCAGAAACCAAGGAAGACAGAATTGGGCTCAGTATGTGTGTTGGGGATCCCTAAGACCACCCCCAGGTTTAATGATTCACTAGGAGGACATTCAGGACTCAGCATATAGTCATACTCATAACTAAGATTTTTTATAGTGAAAGGAGATACAAAACAAAATTAGCAAAGGGAAGAGGCACACTGTGAAGTCTAAAGGAAACCACGCCTGAGCTTCCAAGAGTACTCTTCTGGTGGAGTCACACAGGATGTACTTAATTCCTCCAGCACCAAGTTGTGACAAGTGTGAAATGTTGTGTACCAGGGAAGCTCATTAGAGACGCAGTGCCCAGAGTTTTTACTGGTACCCTCTGCCTACACATACCAAAATCCCCCAGAACTAAAAACAGGTGTTCACCATAAACCACTTTGTTTGTATAAATAGTTTAGGCACAGTGAACCACTGTGAGTTCTGAGCGTGGTAAACCCTCTTGAAATCCAAGTTCCCAGATGCCAGCCAAGGGACCAACTTTCTAAGCAGGCCTTTCATATTCTCAGGCCTGCTATGTTAACTCTTTTCCACAAACTATGGTATGAGGAAGACCTTTCTGAAATGCTGTCAGAAGGTGAAATAGGCTAACTTAGGAAGTAAATATTACTTTGTTACTAAAAAGTATCTATAAATAAATTGGACAAAAACCTGTGTGAGAAGTTTTAGAAGAGATATATCCATTGCTACTATCCAACTCTGGGACTTTTATAGTCCTGTGATTTTTTAAAAAATAATTTATCGGGGCCGGCCCAGTGGCACACTTGGTAGAGTGCGGCGCTTGGGAGTGTGGCAGCGCTCCCGCTGAGGGTTCGGATCCCATATACACACTGGTCCGCTCACTGGTTGAGCATGGTGCGGGTGCGACACCGAGGGTTGCAATCCCATTACCGGTCATGAAAAAAGACAAAAAAAAAGGAAAAAGAAAAAAATAATAATAATAATTTATCTTTTTTGTGTGTTAGTCCTTTATTATACAGGAGAATGACACTGGGTTAGAAGTCAGGATACCTGAGTTTTGACTTAGTGCTGTCACTCTTCACCTATCTGCTTAATTTCTCTTATCCTTTTATAAAGGACTTGAACTTTCTTTAATCTCAAAAGTTCTTCCTAGCTCTCATATTTCTGCCTCTTGAGAGAGTCCATTGGTTTACCTGGATTGTTAAAAAGTTTTAATGATATTGAGGTAAAAATCTAATTTCCTATAATGTCTAACCATTTCTATTGTTCTTAATTATATCTTTTGGACAAATGTCCATTTTTCACCTAGGATGCCTGTGACTAAGAGTCCCATTACTCTTAGAGATGGTTCTAACAAATTTTGCAGACTAAAATTTGAGTTTAGCTTCTTATCCTAGGTTGGTGGAACTGGGGCAGTAAGGAATGGGAAAACTCTAGGGGAGAGCTAAGGACAATAGAAATGTTTATTCCTTCCTCCTAAAATTCTCTCTTAGACCTAGACTTCTCCCTATAGGTTCAGGAAAATATTTAGAAAATACTAGAAGTTCTTGAATGTTCCTTAAACTCATTGTGATTCTCTGGAGCATAAAGAGCCTACACTGCTCCCACTGAAAATGGCCCTTTATTATCTCTTCCACCCAGTAGTCTCTGGGGAGGATGGTGCAGAGACCAACCCTCTGCTACCATTAATCTTTCTGCAAACAGGAGCCTACTGGGGTTGAAGAAGACATAATCCCTCCATCTACACAGCAGAATCACCACCACATCTCCATTTCCCCCAATATGCCAGCACTCTACCAAGTAGAAAATGACCAAAACTAGGGAGAAATCTTTAGAGCCCATGTAATATGTCTCACAGGTTAGAATACCGAGAGGGAAATGCTGAGATAGTCCCTTGTCCAGACATGTCCCTCCTCATTCATATAATTAAGAAATCCTGTTTATAACATCCCTGTTAAGTAGCCATCTAGGTTTTAATTAAAACTCTTCATTGATCATGAGTTTATTTCTGCCCTTTGAGTTAATCCATTGGATCACTTTGAATATTCTTTATAATGTGGAGGTGAAAATGGCTTCCCTATAATATCAAACCATTTCTAATTTTTCTAATTATATCCTTTGGTGCGATTTAAACTGCTCCATTTTTCTCTGAGGAGAATTAGAGTATTAGAGAGTTTTATTTTCTTTTTGTTAAATGGTATTTTCTTATACCCTGCAGATACCCTGGGAAGTCCATTAAATCCATGTACAAATTAGTTAATCAGGTTCTTTCCTCCTGGACAGTGGATCAGCTAAGACTCTTGAAGGAATACTATACCTAGCAATATTGTCCTTCAAAAATGAAGGGGAGATAAATGCTATCTCAGACAAACAAAAGTTGAGGGAATTTATTACCACTCAACCTGCCTTACAAGAAATGCTAATAGGAGCACTTCAAACTAAAGAAAAAGATTGCTAAGTAGTAACATGAAAGTATATAAAAGTATAAAACTCACTATTAAAAGTAAATACATAGTCAAATTTAGAATAATATTGTAATAGTAGTGTGAAAATCAATTATATCTCTGGTATGAAGGTTGAAAGACAAAACTATTAAAAATAACTAGCTGCAATAATTTATTAAGGAATATGAATTATAAAGAGATGTAAAATGTGACACCAAAAACATGAAATGGGGGGGGTTTAAAAGTGTAGAGTTTGTGTAGGTTGTCAGAGTTAAGTTGTTAGCTTAAAATAGTCTGTTATAAGGATAAGATATTTTATGTAGACCTTATGGTAACCATAAGGTAAAATCCCTTAGTACATACACAAAAGATGAAAAGAAAGGATTCAAAGTTTACCACTACAGAAAAACCATCAAATCACAATGGAATACAAAAAGAGAGAAAAAGAGGAACAAAGTTTCTACAAATCAACTAGAAAACAATGAACAAAAGGGCAGTAGTAAGTCCTTACCTATCAATAATTACTTTGAATATAAATGGATTAAATTATCCAATCAAAAGACCTAGAGTGGCTGAATGGATAAAACAACAAGACCCAACCATATTTTGCCTGCAAGAGACTCCCTTCACCTTTAAGGACACATCGACTGAAAGTGAAGAAATGTAAAAAGATTTGTCATGCAAGTAGAAACCAAAAGAGAGCAGGGATAGCTATACTTGTATCAGACAAAATAGACTTTACGTCAAAAACTATAAAGAGACAAAGAAGGTTATTATATAAAGGGTCAGTTCATCAAGAGGATATAACAATTCTAACTATATATGCATACCTGATCAGAGCATCTAGATATATAAGGAAAATATTAAAAGATCTGAAGGGAGAGATAAACTGCAATACAATAGTAGTAGGGGACTTGAATACCCTACTTTGAACAATTGACAGATCATCTAGACAGCAAATCAGTAAGGAAACATCAGACTTATTTATTTATTTTTTTGATGGCTGGTTGGTATGGGAATCTGAACTCTTGTTCTTGATGTTATAACACTGTGCTCTGACCAGCTGGGTTAACCAGGAGCCCTGGAAACATTGAACTTAAACTAGACTTTAGACCAAATGGACCTAACAGATATATGAGAAGGGGGCGGTCTTCAAAAAGTTCATGGAAAGATTCATATTATCTTTCAATTCCATTTTTACATGGGCTTCTTGAAGTACCCTTGTATGTAGAACATTCTGTCCAACAGCAATACACATTCTTCCTAAGTGCACGTGGAATAGTCTCCAGGATAGATAATATGCCACAAAACAAGTCTTAACAAATTGAAGATTGAAATCATATCAAGTATCTTTTTTGACCACAATGGTGTAAAATTAGAAATCAATCACAGGGTGAGTCTTGGAAAAAGTCACAAATATGTGGAAATTAAACAACATGCACCTGAACAATCAGTGGGTCAAAGAAGAAATTAAAGGGGAAAATAAAAAATATCTTGAGACAAACAAAAATGGAAGCACAGCATACCAGAACTTATGGGATGTAGCAAAAGCAGTCCTTAGAGGGAAATTTATAGCAATTAATATATAAATCAAAAAAGAAGAAAGATCTTAAATAAAAAACCTAACATTATACCTCAAGGAACTACAAAAAGAACAAATTTTGCCCACATGTAGCAGAAGGATGGAAATAACAAAGATCAGAGCAGAAATAAATAAAATAGAGATTAGAAAAACATAGAAAAGCTCAACAAAACTAAAAGTTAGCTTTTTGAAAAGATAAACAAAATTGGGCCGACCCCGTGGGGCACTCGGGAGAGTGCGGCGCTTGGGAGCACAGCGGCGCTCCCGCCGCGGGTTCGGATC
>NW_007733719.1:97860-99299 GCF_000696425.1 Galeopterus variegatus | reverse complement strand
TGATACCACAGAAATACAAAGCAACATAGGGGATTGCTATGAATACTTATATAGCAACAAATTGGATAACCTAGAAGAAATGGATAAATTACTGGAAACATACAAACTACCAAGACTGAAGCAGGAAGAAAGAGAAAATCTGAACAGACCAATAATGAGTGAGAAGATTGAATAAAATAAAAAGTTTCCTGCAAGTTAATACACCCATTTTGGAAAACAGTTTGGAGTTTCCTCAAAAAACTAAATAGAATTACTGTATGATCTGGCAATCCCAATACTGGATATATATCCAAAGGGATTAAAATCAGTGTGTTGAAGAAATGTCTGCACTCCTATGTTCATTTCAGCATTATTCACAGTAGCCAAGATGTAGAAACAACCTAAGTGTCTGTCAACAGATGAATGGATAAAGGAAATGTAGAATACATAAACAATGGAAGACAGCCATTAAAAAGAAGGAAATTCTGTTATTTGTGACCACATGGCCACATAGGTGAACCTGGAGGACATTATGCTAAATGAAATAATACAGGCACAGAGAGACAAATACTACATGATCTCACTTATATGTGGAATCTAAAAAAGTCAAACTCATAGAAGGAGAGAGTAGAGTGGCGGTTACTAGAAGCTGGGGTAGGTGTGGGAAAGGGGTGATGTTGGTCAAGGGTACAAAGTTTCAGTTAGATAGGAGAAATAAGTTTTAGTGATCTATTGCACAGCATGATGACCATAGTTAATAATGTATCATAAATTTCAAAATTGCTGAAAGAGTACATTTTAAATGTTCTCACTACAAAAGAATAAGGAGGTGAGGTGATAGATATGTTAATTACCTTCATTTAATCTCTACAATGTATACATATATCAAAATGTATTATCGTACCCAGTAAATATATACAGTTATTTGTCAATTAAAAAACTAAAAAAAAAAAAAAAAAAAGAATCTAGAAGGAGTAGTTAATTTTGGAGCAATCCTGTGTGAATTGTGTTATAGCAGCCTGTAGGGAGCCTAAAGGCATTAAGTGTATAGGGGGAGTCAGGGGAAGATAATTGGAGAGTGGTAGAGAGTACAGAAATGTAGATAAGATGTCCTGGAAGTTCCTGTTACCTAACAGTTAGTGGAGTGCAGGGGCAAAATCCTGAGCTAGATTCAAGAGTCCTTGGTTTTAATTTTGCCTTTGTTTCTGATGAGCTCTATAATTCTGGACAGTCCCTTCTGGTGGCTAGTTGTCTTATCTATAATGTGAGGGAGTTAGATTGGAGAATTGAATAGGCACTAGGTAGCCTGGAAAGGTCTACAGGCTGTAATTACCAGGAAATCAACTAAAAGCATTTAAAAAGGATTTCTGTCTTGATGTATGAGTTGGCCTCCAGGGGGCACATGTCTTTGAGACTACCAAATTTAATTCTGAATGTTTTTTTCTTTTGATGGGTCCGTT
>NW_007733719.1:85483-97077 GCF_000696425.1 Galeopterus variegatus | reverse complement strand
CACATGTCTTTGAGACTACCAAATTTAATTCTGAATGTTTTTTTCTTTTGATGGGTCCGTTGGTCCTCATGAGTCATTAAATCAACAGCTCCTTAAGAAATCTATACACAGTGCTGATGAAGAGAGAAAGTTTCTGGGGCTTGGATCTTCAGCTATTTTCCTGCAAATGTGTTGTTATTTACAAAGGAGCATTAGGGAACTTTAGCCTGTTTCTGAATAGCCAGGCAGGACTTGCCAGGTTTGTGGTAGACTTTATGACCATGTAAATGAAAAAGGACATACCCAGGATCCCATGGAAGCATCAAATACAAACACTAAGTTCATATAAGTTAGAGCAGACTCAGAAGAGAGATAACACAATGTAGTGAATTGAGAGTCTAAATTGAGAGTCTGAAAACCGAAGTTTAAGTCCTAGCTCTGCAACTTTCTTGCCAATAATATCTTGAACTAGTGAGTTTACTTCTCTGTGCCTAGGGATCTTCAGCTGTAAAATAAGGGAGTTGGGCTAACTTTCTAGTTTTAGTAACAGACTTGGCAAACCAGGAGTGAGGGAATGGAGGTAGAAGCCCATGGACAGAAAATGACCTAGGATAGCATCAAGGATAACAGGATATTCCTGGCCAAGAGCCTGATAATGAAGCTTTACTTCCTGTTGTACCTTGGCCTAATACAAGTCATGGTGTGACGTCCGTTTGTGCCACTGACAGACCGGCTAGGGAGTGCTTTTCTAACTTTTCCCCCACAGATATCCCAAATGAAAGAGAAAGGTGAACCCCAAGGTTTTGTGGGAGAGGGGGACAGCATAGCACTAAATAGTTTAAGTTGAATGATAGATATATTTAAAATGTTATACTCAAACAAACTCATGTAAATTTGGTTTTATTCTCTCCCATAACATGGTTGTGTTTGTTTTAATATCATTATGTTTAAAATTATTTTTAAGGAAAAGAAAATTCAAAACTTCCTCTTTCTCTTCCCCTTATAATCTTGGTAGATTGAAGGGTTAAATCTGGAAGAATGATAAACACTAAACTGTTTGTAGTAGTTTATTTTCAGAGGTGGGATTGAAGAGAACATCCATTTAAGTTTATATTTTTATATTACTTGGAAGTATTACAAGTATATACTAAGAAAGAGTGGGAATTAGAAAACACCCACCTTTCCTCCAAAATATCATTGTGTAAAGTTGGTACTGCAGGAAGAGTGTCTGTGTATGTTCCGTGGGGATATGTACTTTTTGACTCATTACTCCAATTTAGGGATTGTGGGGCTAGGAGAAGAAAACAGCCTTAACCTAATCTTTTCTCAGAAATATTTTGACAGTTCATAGGCTGAGTGATGGCTTTTAATGTGAGTGCTTTCCAAGGATTTGTTGTGACCTATATGGGCAAATTTGATTAATCAACTATGGAGGAATGGAGAGGAAGTCTGATTGTTACAGTCTTACCAAGAGGTAAAATGATGTAGTAGGTAAAGAACTGGATTCGGGAGTAAAAAAAAAATATGTAAAAAGCTAAAAGTAAAACAACTTGAGTTCTATTTTCAAGTTATGAGGCCTTGGCGATATAGCTGATTTCTCTGACTTTCAATAATTTTATTCAGAAATAATCTCTACCTCCTTTTAGGTTTGGTATGAAAATTAAGTGAGATATATATATAAGTGCCCAGCATAACACTTGGCACATAACTTCTTACTAAGTGTCCCTTTCCTTGCTTTTTTCTTTTTGTTGAGGATAGATAGTTCCTTTCATATTCAAGGTCTGTTTGATCTTCACAGCTCATGTGATCCTTATAAGTGAGACCCAGACAGGGAAGGTGACTTATTTGAGATCACATCCAATATTAGCAGAAGACCTAGGACTTGAAGCCAGATCTTTTGACTTGTCTCAGGGCTGTTATTCCATACTTAATTTGGGGGATTTTTTTTTGTATTTACAATCAGATTGTGGGTATTGTTTATGCTAAGAATTTATTTTTGTCAAAATAGTTAGGCTTCAGGACTTAGAACATAACAGTAGCGTGGGCTCTATACCTTGTTCATTAGTCAGCATTTCTGCAGGCTGTCTTCTGGAATAGAGGGTTTGACCATCATGAATCTAAGGCAGCAGCCTATGTACAACTCTTTACTCTTTAAAGGTTGAAAGGCAGGTGTGGTTATTGCAAAATGAACATTATGTCTTCTAATAAAAATTTCTGAAATTGAATTCAGAACTACTTTGGCCAACTCAGAAAATAATTGCATAGAATAGGTATTAACTATCAACAGAAGGAGATGTCACTGTAACATGTTGATAATTAAGGCAACTTACTGCAGATTAGTTGTTATTCTTTTTCCTAAAGAAAGTTCTTTTTTTTTTTTTTTAAAAAAAAAAAGGTGTGGTTTACCCCCAAATATGCTGTCTTTAAGTCTTCTGTTTCTAAGATCATGTATCAGAAGCTTCTTGGAATTTGAACTTCTTAGGATCACCTATGAGAAAATAATGAAAAAAAAAATTTAACTCCTTCACTGTTAAATAGAGCACCAAATGTTCAGACTTTCCTCACTATACTTTCAAGCACCATTTCTAAAGATAATTAGGATTTAGGTCCAAGTATAGAAAAAACTATGTGCTCTTCTTTCAAGAGGTGGTTAAGACCGTCATTGCTTTCCATGAGCATGTATCAATAGGGAATACAGATGAGAGCAATTAACCATAATAAGTGATAGAAATGCTGTCGCTGAGGAAGCTCAGAGGAAGAAGTAAGTAAGTCTACCTGGAGGGATCACATCCAAGTAGCTTTGAAGGATGAGCAGAATTTCTCTAGACAGATGAGAGATGATACTGGGGTGGGGCAGAAGATTGATTATTCCAGGAAGAGAGAATAGCATATATAAAAGTGCAGAAGCATGAAAGTGCATGTGTTTAAATGGTAAATCACTGTTAAATAGAGCACCAAATGTTCAGACTTTCCTCACTATACTTTCAAGCACCATTTCTAAAGATAATTAGGATTTAGGTCCAAGTATAGAAAAAACTATGTGCTCTTCTTTCAAGAGGTGGTTAAGACCGTCATTGCTTTCCATGAGCATGTATCAATAGGGAATACAGATGAGAGCAATTAACCATAATAAGTGATAGAAATGCTGTCGCTGAGGAAGCTCAGAGGAAGAAGTAAGTAAGTCTACCTGGAGGGATCACATCCGAGTAGCTTTGAAGGATGAGCAGAATTTCTCTAGACAGATGAGAGATGATACTGGGGTGGGGCAGGAGATTGATTATTCCAGGAAGAGAGAATAGCATATATAAAAGTGCAGAAGCATGAAAGTGCATGTGTTTAAATGGTAAGCGTTATGGTATGACTTGAGTATATGCTGCATAGAGTAGAGCTGGCAAAGGATGAGTTCAGAAAACTAAGCTGGGCCTAAGTTGTAAAAATCCTTGAAAGCCAGGCAGAGCTTGACTTGAAGATTTCTTTTTGTCCTGAAAAGAGACATGACCATAAAGAGTTATTAAAAGATCAGGTAATATGGCTGTCCGGGCCTCAATTTCTTGAGTCTTTGAAGCCCTAGACTTTAGGGATAGTACTTCAGATCTTCAGAGTTATCTGCTTGCTTGGAATCAGAAATTTTTAGGATTGCAAGGGACCTTAAGGGTTATCTAGTCTAGCAGTTATCAGGTCTTCCTGTGCATCAAAAATACATGCAGAACTTTGTTTAAAAAGTTAAGATATCACCTCACCACAATCAGACTGGCTATTATAAAAAAGACAGAAAATAACAAATGCTGGTGAGGATATGGAGAGAGAGGAACCCTCCTGCACTGTTGCTGGAACTGTAAATTAGTGCAGCCATTATGGAGAACAGTATGGAGGTTCCTTAAACAACTACAGATAGAACTTCCATATGATACAGCAATCCCACTACTGGAGATATATCCAGAGGATTGGAAAACATCAGGTCAAAAGGATACCTACACTCCCATGTTTATTGCAGCTCTATTTACAATAGCTAGGCAATGAAATCAATCTAAATGTCCATTGATAGATGACTGGATAAGGAAATTGTGGTATATATACACAATGGAATACTACTTGGCCATAAAAAAGAATGAAATTCTACCATTTACAGCTACGTGGATGAGCCTGAAGAAAATTATTCTAAGTGAAACAAACCAGGTACATAAAGAGAAATACTGCATGTTCTTACTCATAACTAGGAGCTGAATCCATACATAAACAAATGAACAATAAAGAGACACACAGAGAAAGAAAGAAACAACAATCACAGTAATACGTTAAATTTTAGAAAACTAGAGGTGGAAAAGGAGAGGGGAGGAGAGGGAAGGGGGCTAATGAAGAATTGGTCAAGGGACACAAAGAATGATTGCATATTGTAATGACGAATAAGCTAACTATGCTGATGTAACCATCACACGTTGTACACAATTACTGAAAATCAACATTGAACCCCACATGTATGTATAATAAAATAAAATAAAATAAAAAACATTTCCAGTTTCCACTTCAGATCTCTTTAATCAGACAGTCAGTATTGGGATCCCAGATTTTTCTTTTAATAAGCTTTCCAGCCAAGGGGTGATTAAACAGCTCAGTTTCTAAAAAAAAAAAAAAAAAAAGCTTTCCAGGTGATTGCCATGTAACAGTCAGCACTGTGGACCTGTGTCCGAGAACCACGGATCTACACCAGTCTTTCTCATCCAGTCCCCTCCAGTGCTTCAATATAGAAATTTTGTTTCTTGTTTCTTACTGCATTATGTTCAGGACTTAATTCACTTCATTATCACTTCTCCAACATTTTATTGACCCAGAACTTCGCTTCACACACCTAATTTCAAACACAAACCAAAACAAAATTAACAACAACAACAACAGCAAAAATACCCAACCATTTATTGTCTGCTACTATATCCCTAGTGCCATTCTAGGTACTGACCCGTGTTTACTTTATAATTCTTACAGTAACTCTGTGTGGAAGGTATTATTCCCATTTCTAGAGACTAAGTAACTTGCTCAAAGCCACGTAACTAGTAGGTGGCAAAACTAAGTATTGAAACTGAGTTTGACTCTGTGCAGTTGTTTCTTAATGTTCCAATCTCATCTGCTGTTGTGCTTCCTCTGAGTGGATCTCCTCTCATCAGTGACAAGATATACAAATTTAGGTCCTCTGATCCAGTCAGGTTTTATGGGTTCAACCGTCTTCTCTCTTAGACAGATCCTTATTCTAGCCAATCAAAGTCCCTCCATGAAGTCTTCTATCTATTGAGATCTTTCCAGTACTCCTGCCTATTGAGATCTTTCCAAGCTTCTCTGAATTCGGACACTTATTAGCTATACCCATGATCTCTGATATTATTTCATTTATCATGTATTATTTATTCTTTCCTCATACAGATATTTCTTCTGATATTATTTCATTTATCATGCATTATCTCTTCTGTCCTCAGCCAGACTAGGCTTCTTGGGGTCAGGGACTACATTTCATATATCATTGCATTCTATATCCTACAATGTTTCAAGATGTTTTACAGTGTTGGTATACAATAAATGCTTATTGATTGACCACCTGGAACATTTGGGAGCTGTGACAGGGACTGTTGAGCCAGAGTTTAAGGTGACTTAATCTTTTAGGTTTCTTGATCAGTACCAAAGAGCCATTGGAGCTCTGAGAGTAGCTCTATAATATTTTTCCTTTTTCTCCATATTCATCACTACTCTCACCAGGGGTCCTCTGTGACTCCTCTTCTCCAGGGTCTTTTAGCCATCCCGATGACCTTTCCTTTCATGCAAGGTCTCTTTAACCTTGAAATTATTACTTTCCCTCTTTGGGCCTCTGCGTCCTCATTAGTAAAATAACATCAAAGTAATCTTTAAGTTTCTTTCCAGCTCTAATATTCTGTGGGGCTGTTGTCCAGAATCTCTGCTGAATGATGGAGCAAATTACATATCACATTTCTTTGTCATGAAAGCCAAATTGGTTTATTGAACAGGTTCTAGAGAATAAAACCTTCTTTATCTAAGCCCCAGGCTTAATGCGCCTATTAGTATTGGTGGTCTCTGTGAGTTTTTAATCAAAGGAAGCTTTGGACATAGGAATTGTGACGTTTGTCAGTGTTAGCAGCTGCAACTGAGAAATGCAAGTTAGGAGAGGTGACTGATGTCATTAGATCCATTTTGACAATATTACTTGATGATATTCTCAAAGCACATCACAGCATCTGAGTTATTTTTGTCTCATGTGGGTCAGAGTCTGGGACTTGTTCCCCTCCCCTGGAAAGGTAGGTAGACAGTTTAATGATGGCTTTGCCATCATGAAAGGACATTTGGTCTTAATGATGAGCTCAAATTTTCCTTTGTTCTCACTGGGAACTTCAACTGTAACAAGAAATAGTAGTTAGTCTAATATTTTTTAGTAGTAAAAAAGTCTTCAGTGTGGGAAAAAATAAGCACCTTTTGCTAAAATCGAGTTGCTCTCATCACTTACTCTGAGTGTGTTATTCTTTTCCGCATCAGTGTCTTTTTTCTGAGTGTCCTGCTGCTCTTTGCTGATATCCTTACTATATATCCTAATTATTCTAATAGGTTTTGTTCAAAAGCCCATCTCCTGAGTGCCCTTTCTCCTTTCTCTGAAATTCTAAGAAGTCTCTGCCATTCAAATTAATGCTTAGTTCTCTACTGTCTTATACTATTATCTCATTGTTTTATGTGTATTCAGTTTGTCCCCTTAAATAGATTATTTGCTTCTTGAGGGCAAGTAGCAATCTTTGTTCATTTCTGTAATCCTAATATCACTGGGCTGGGCCTAGAAACAGTATAGAGGAGGGAATGAGAGTGTGTAAGGGATATGACATTTATTGAATTCATACCCTTAACTAGGCACTGTGATATGTAAGTTATAGTTTATTTTAAAAATTTTATAACAGCCTAAGTATAGAAAATATTAGGTCCATTCTACTCCTGAGGAGACTTGGCCTCGGAAAGGTGAAGTAGGGGGTCAGAGTCAGTTTCAAGATGAGGATAATACCTACCCTACTGGATACTTGTGACCCTTAATGAGAAAGTTAATGTATAAACAGGTGTGGCAGGGGAATGTTGAATTTTAATTTTGAGATGTTGAATAGGCAATTGAATATACAAGTCTGGAGCGCAGAGGAGAGATCTGAGACAAAGATACAGTGTAAAATCTGGGAGTTGTCGGCCTGCATATGATAACTGATACCCTTAGGTAGGAGAAAGAAAGAAAACAGAGTAAGATGACCTAAGTTCTGAAGAACTTCATCACCAGCAAGGTGATTGCAAAGGGCAGCCAGACAGGTTGGAGAACTGGAAAGTATAGTGTTGATAAAGCCAATGGAAGAAAACATTTCAAGAAAGACTTGTCTATACATTATGTCTCCTTGTTTTTACCTTCGATTCACTCTTCAACTCACTGAAATCTGGCTTCTATACCATCCTCCTCAATTGCACTGAAATGGATGGATGTTCTTAAAGGACCATCACTTGCAACTGGAAAAATTCAGTGGGCATGTCTGTATCCTCCTCGAACATCTTTTCTCAGCAGCATTCAGCTCAGTTGGCCATTCCCTCCTTTCCGTACCTCAGTGGCTGCTCTTTTTTAGTACCCTTTCCTGGTTTTCTCCTACCTGATCTCTAAATGTTGGGGTTCCTCAGGGCTCAGAACTAAGGCCTTATCACTAAGGCCTTATCTCCTCTCTCTGTAAATTCTTCTCTCTCTCTCTCTCTCTGTCTCATTTTGGCAGCTGGCTGGTATGGAGATCTGAATCCCTGACCTTGGTGTTATAACACTATGCTCTAGCCAACTGAGCTAACCAGCCAGCCTATAAATTCTTTTCTTTAGGTAATCTCAACCTTCACCATAGATTTCACACCATCTTGATCTTATGACTTCCAAATTTTTATCTCCAGTAAGATGTATCCTTTGAGTTTTAATTATTTTTATGATATCTCCACTTGCATGTCCTATATACATGTCTAAAACAGAACTCTTGAATTTTTCCTTCTTCGAATCTGTCTCCTCCCCAACACTTTTTTTTCTTTCTTAATAAATAGTACTGCTATCCACCCAGTCATGCTAGAACTTTGAGGTCACTTTTACTCTTTCATGACATCTAATGTAAGTTGAATCTATTATACTTCCAGAGTTTATCTCAAATCATCCCATTTCTCTCTAGTCCATGCCCCCATCAATTTTCACCTAGACTCTTGAAGTAGCTTCCCATCTACTCTCCCTGCTTCCAGTCTTGCCTTCCTATAAATCTTTTTCCATACAGCAGGGAAAGAGATCTCCTAAAAATATAAATTTGGCAGGGCACATATGAGTTAAAGATGAAATTAAGCCTTTTCATGTTAAAGGACAGATTCCTGTTGGCTCTTTCAGAATCCTACAGCAGTTATGGGGTGGCTTGGAAGAGAACCCAGGTGTCCTGAGAACCAGTCTAGAATTCCAGAAGGACATTCTCACTAATCAGATTCCAAGTGACATTACCTCAAAGTTAAATGAAAAGAAAATACAGGGCTTTTCTGTTATTCTGTTAATTATAATTATGCTACTAGATTGTATTATAAAATTCATTTGTTATTATCAGCATCTGCTTATGTTTGTAACTTTAATCAGCTGTTTTAAATATGCTCAAACTACTATTTACCTGAGAGAAATAAAAAGGATTACAGGAGAACATTATGAACTTGTATGCAAAAAAATTAGACAACCTAGTTAAAATAGACAAATTCCCAGAAAGACACTGAGTGCTATAACTCAAGAAGAAATAGGAAATCTAAAGAGATCCATAAAATTAAAGAGATTGAATTAGCAATTTAAAAAAAAAAACCACAAAGAAAAGCCCAGGTACCAAATGGCATCACTGGTAATTTCTACCAGACAGTTAAAGCCCTGATACTAAAACTACTCAAGAAGAAATAGGAAATCTAAAGAGATCCATAAAATTAAAGAGATTGAATTAGCAATTAAAAAAAAAAAACCACAAAGAAAAGCCCAGGTACCAAATGGCATCACTGGTAATTTCTACCAGACAGTTAAAGCCCTGATACTAAAACGAGACAACACATTACAAGAAAAGTACAGACCAGTATCCCTTATGAACATGGACACAAAAATTCTTAGCAAAACAATTGAAAATTTAATTCAGCACCACATAAAAAGGATTATACATCGTAATGAAGTGAGATTTATCCCAGGAATGTAAGGTTGGTTCAGCATGTGAAAATCACTCAATGTACTACACCATATTAATAGAATAAAAGAAAAAAATCACATGGTCATCTCAGCAGACACTAAAAAAACACTTGACAAAATCCAGCACCCTTTGATGATAAAAACACTCAACAACTGGGGAATCAATGAGAACTTCCTCAGGTTGGTAAAGGGCATCTACAAAAATTCCACAACTAACATCATACTAAAGGTGAAAGACTGGAAATTTTCTTCCTAAGATTAGGAACATGACAAGGACGTTTACTCCCACCACTCAACATTTTACTGGAGATTATAGCAAGGGCAATTAGGCAAGAAAAAGAAATAAAATTCATCCAGGTTGAAAAGGAAAAATTCAGTTATATTTCTATATGCTAATAATAGAAATTTAATAGATATAGAATAATCTGAAAATGAAATTTAGAGAAAAATTCCATTTATAATAGCATCAAAAGGAATAAAATACTCAGGAATAAACTTAAAAGAAATGCGAGGCTTGTATACTGAAAACTACAAAACATCATGGAAAGAAATCCAAGGATAAATAAATAGAAAGACTTTTCATATTCATGAATTGGACGACATTGTTAAAATGGCATTACTCTCCAAATTGGTATGCAGAGTCATTTAATCCATGCTTTTTAAAAATTATTATTGCAGGAATTGATAAGCTGATTTTAAAGTCATATAGAAATCCAAGGGACTCAGAATAGCCAAAACAATCTGAAAAAGGATAGTTGGAGGACTCATACTTCCTGATTTCAAAACTCACTACAAAGCTTGATCATACAGCTACTGTAATCAAAACAGTATGGTACTGGCATAAGGATAGACATATAGATCAATGAAATAGAATTGGCATTCCAGAAATAAAACCATACATCTGTGGTCACTTGATACTTTACAAAGGTGCCAAGATAATTCAATGGAGAAAGGAATCTTTTCAACAAATGATGCTGGAGCAACTGAATATCCACATGCAAAAGAACTAGATTGGACCTCTATCTCACACTATATACAAAAACTTAACTCAAAATGAATACAGACTGAGTGTAAGAGCTAAAACTCTAAGTCACCCCAGAAGAAAGTCTAGTTTTTAGTCTTTGTGACCTTGAATAAGACAATGATTTCTTATATATGACACCAAAAGCAAAAATAAGTTCTAGTGATCTACAGTAATCCTGGACATCTTTGATTAGCAATAATTTATTGCATGTTCTCAAATGGCTAGGAAGAGAAGAGCTCAAATGCTCTCATCACAAAGGAATGATAAATTTTTAAGGTGATAAATATGATAATTACTCTGATTTGATCATCACACATTGTGTACATGTATTGAAATATAACTCTGTACCCCTCAAATATGTACTATCAATATATGTCAATTAAAAAATAAATTTTAAAAAGGACAAGCAATAAAAGAAAACAAAAATTGTATTTTATCAAAATTTAAAACTTTTGTGCTTCCATAAGGTACTATCAATAAAGTGAAAAGACAGTCCACAGAATGGGATAAAATATTTGCAAATCATATGTATGATACATGTAAACAGTAAACAGCATGTATGTAAAGAACTCTTACAACTCAATAATGAAAAAAAAAACCCAATGAAAATATAGCCAAAGGATTTGAATAGGCATTTCTCTAAAGGACATGTACATGTGGCCAATAAGTAGATGAAAGATGCTTAACATCATTTACCATCAGGAAGATGCAAATCAAAACCACAGTGAGATACCATTTCACACCCCCTAGGAGCTGTTCATCAAGTTTAAATTTGAAGTAAAGAAAGTAAAATCTTTATGAAACATATATATAAGAAAATATAATTTGAAATTACCAAGAAGATTTGAAAAAGAACCAAATGTAACTTTTAAAAATAAAAATTATTACCATTGAAAAAAGAAATGCAATAGATTGAATTGAACAGCAGGTTAAATACAGCTGTGGAGAGGATTATTGATCTAAATAAATTGCCCAGGATACAACACACACACACAGACAAATAGATGGAAGATATAAAAGTGAAGTTATGTGATATAGAGAATAGAACTAAAAGGTCTAAACTACATCTAAACTGTTGTTCCAGAAATGAGGAAATAACAGAGAGGCAGTATCCAAAAAGAAAATGATAATCATTTGAGCTGATAAAAAACAGAATCTCCAGAGGAAGCACAGGACAGGATTTAAAGAAAATACACACAAAAAAACCCCCACAAAAAACCTTACACCTATATACCTTGTAGTGAAACTAGAGCAGCTGAGAAAAAGAGAACATCTTAAAAACAATCAGAAGAAAAAGACCGGGCCGGCCCGGTGGCGCACTGGAGAGTGCGCCGCTTGGGAGCGCGGCGGCGCTCCCGC
>NW_007733719.1:83292-84950 GCF_000696425.1 Galeopterus variegatus | reverse complement strand
ACGGTGCGGGCGCAACACCGAGGGTTGCGATCCCGTTACTGGTCAGTAAAAAAAGACAAAAGGGAAAAAAAAAAAAAAGAAGAAAAAGACCACCTATGAAAGAACTACAGGCAGACTGTGGGAGTCAACAGTGCCGACGTGAGTACTTTTTTCTTTGAGGCATGTAGTAGAATTGCATTTCCCATTCCTTGCAGTTAGGCATGTTTTTTGGCCAGTGAAATGTGAACAAAAATGACTTGTCACTTCCTAGAGGACCTGTAGGTGATTGGTCATTTCCCTTTTTCCTGTCTAAGCCATTATGAAAGCATATGTCAACAATGAGCCTTTGAAAGCCTGAGTCTTTGGGTGACTATGGGAGACACAGCCCTCTGCAACTTGTGCAGAAAATGTAGAGTGAGCAAGAAACAAACTTTTTTGTTTTAAACCACAGAGATTTAGAGGATTGTTTATTGCTGAAGCGTAACCTAGCCTTTTCTGATTGATATAGACACATAACAGACTTCTCAATAGTGATAACAGGAGCCAGAAGAACTGAAATATTTCCAAAGAATTATGTAATAATAATAATGATTAACACTTGTTTGAACTTATAATGTACCAGATACAGTTCTATAAGTTTTACTTTTATTAATTCAGCTAATCCTCACAGCAACCCTTCAAGGTAGGTACTATTATTGTCCTCATTTTACAAATGAGAAAACTAAGGACTAGAGAAGTTGTATGAATTTATTGAGGTCCACATTTAGTAAGTGGTAGAACAGGGATTCAAACTCACTCAGTCTGTCCCAGACCACTAATGTAATACTGTCTTTCAAGGATGAGGGTGCAGTAAAATTTACCATCTAGCAGAGCTTTAATGAACTTCAAGAATAAGGAAAATAATCTCAGAAGAAAAGTCTGAGATATAAGAAAGTGAGCAAAGGAATCAATAAACTTTTCTGTAAGTAGAAATAAAGATTGTATAAAATAATAATGTATAATTTTAAAAGAATTAAAATCTTGAGTTTTAACAATAACATGTCAGTGTAAAGGGAGTTGATTGAAGTAAAGTATTCTAAGGCCTTGCTTGTTAGTAGCATTGTATCACTTGAGAGCTTAGATATGCAGAATGTCAGGATCGCCTCGTCCTTACTGACTTGGAATCTGCATTTTAACATACTCCCCGGGTGATTCATATGTACAGTAAAGATTGAGAGGCACTATTCCAAGGTCCTGAATTGTTTGGGATGGGAATTATGGTATCAGTTCACTTCAAATTTGGTCAAAGTCAACAATATAATTTCAGGAAAAACCACTGAAAGAAAAGAAATAGCATGTATAAAACTTCCAAATCAGCAAGGGAAAAATTGGACTGAGAAAATTAACAAATAAAAAAGGGGGCAGAAAAAGAGAAAAAAGATATACAACGCAAATGAAAAGCACAGTCACATTCAAGCCTAACAGTAATCCCAATAAATGTGAGTAGACAACATTTGCCAGTTAAAAGAGAGACACTGTCAAACAGTATTTAAAAATAATCCAACTATATGATTTTTACAAGAAACATACCCCAAACATGAGGGCATGGAGATGAAAATATCAAAAAAAAATATCCCAAGCAAACACTAAATATATGAACATTGGGGTAGCAGTAATAACTCAATAAAGCTTAGAAAAAA
>NW_007733719.1:81024-82851 GCF_000696425.1 Galeopterus variegatus | reverse complement strand
ATTTAATCATTTTAAAATAGCCTTAAAATATATAAAACAAAATTGATAGGACCCCTCCTCCAACAACCAGGCACACCCAGGATCCTGAGGTATGGAGCTAGGAGCTGCCACCCCGCCCGCAACCAGGCAAGCAGCATGCCAAAAACACCATTTCCATGTGGGTGGCCCACCACAGCCACCACAGTAGCCACAGCCACTATGCATGTGGCCCACCAGCCACTTGACTGCATTGACACAAGGAGAGTCACTAGCAGAGACCAAAAAAAGGAAGAGGACTCCTCTCTCCACAAAGCCCATTCCACAGTAATAGAAGAAGCAACTGCTCTACAATAATAGTGGGGGACCTGAACACCCCTCTCTCAGCACTGGACAGATCTAGGCAACAAATCAATGGAGTAACCATTAATCTTTTAGAAGGAGAGAATAAATCTAGGATTATTAGTGGCGGGTGAGGGGAAGGAGAGGGGGCTAGGGGAGATTGGGTAAGGAGCATAAAGAATAAGTACGATTTGTAATGATGAATATGCTAATAATATTGATTTGATCAATATACATTGTACACAGGTGATGGTAGTCAATGTTGAACCCCTAAAGTATGTATATCAATTATGTTTCAATAAAAATTTTTAAAAATAAACATAATAAAAGAAATTGATAGGACTGCAGGGAGAAATTTACAAATGCAATATATTTGCTAGGAGATTTCAATACATTTTTCTTAATTATGTGAAGCTCAAGCATCAAAAAATCAGTAAAGATACAGAACATTTGAACAACACAATTAACCTGCATGACCTAATGGGCACATATACAGATCCTGCACCCAACAATTAGAGAGCATACACCCTTTTTAAGTACATGTGAAACATTTTTCAAAACAAGATAAAAAAACCTAAAACAAAACAGCAAAGAAGGAATAGATAGAACTCAAACAAATAGGAAGGAAGAGATGATGGTGATATAGATAAGTATTGACTTGATTCTCCTTTTAAATCTTTTCTCGATTTTGAGCATTACTTGCACTAAGTGAGCACAAAACATGTAATCACTGTTTCTGAAGCCTTGATCTTCCCTTTGAAACTCATCCATTTTTTCCATTTGCAGACCCTGCAGTGAAATGAGAGGGAACTACTTGTGTCTTTGATAACATAATTGAGTTGTATGAGCAATCTGATTTCAGCTGTTCATCAAGTTTAAATTAGGAGAAAGCCGACTCATAAAGTGGCTGCAGTGTTAGACAAGGACATTGCATCTAGTCACTGGAGTTAGAGGAATAGAGATTTTGGAATTCTGGGGCAGAACCCTTCCTTCTGCATTCTTGACCCCTAAACTCAGACATCTTTGCATATCCAAAGTCCTGATGAAGTACTTTTTGCTTCATTTGGAAAAATGACATTTTCCAAACGTACCTCACCCCCACATAGCCAGAAGTAACCCCCACCTTCTCTGAGTCACTAGCGTCTTTTATCCATGCATAATATTTGGCACATGGTGGACATCTAACAAATGTTTGAATGATGTAATAGGAGGGAAACAGGGAAAAAGAGAAGATCCATGCCTTCTAGGGGTATTGTCCGAGGTAGCCTTAGGAAAGGAAAGAAAACCTGACATGAGAAGATGGCCTTGCTCTAGGACAACTCTGTTGCTTTGTGAAGAAGGAAAACATCAGAAGCTCCCAGAGAAACAATCCATAATATTCCCAAAGAATTCACATAGCCTCACCTGTAGATTTTCTCTCGAGACTTCAGGAGAACACATGGACTCTTATAGTATAGGGAAGATTTTTCTAGCCTGGCTTGAAGGGAGACCATGTGTTACCCCAGACCC
>NW_007733719.1:79201-80290 GCF_000696425.1 Galeopterus variegatus | reverse complement strand
AAAAAATTTATTTATTTTCTTTTTGCTGGCTGGCTGATACCAGGATCTGAACCCTTGACTTTGATGTTATCAGCACCATGCTCTCTTAAGTGAGCCACCAGCCAGCCCCCTGTTGTGTTAGTTTTCTATTGCTATACAACAACACCTATTCATTAGCTCACAGTTCTGTAGATCAGTAGTATGATATAGTGTGGTTGAGTTCTCTGCTTAGGATCTCACAAGGTCGAGATCAAGGTATCAGCTGGGCTGAATTCTCATCTAGAAACACTGGAAAAAAAATCTGCTTCCAAGCTCATTCTTGTCAGAATTCAGTTCCTTGTGGTTATCAGCAGGGGTCACTCTCAGCTCCCAGAGCTTGCCTGCTTTCCTTGACATGTGGCCTCAATCTTCAACCCAGATATGGCACATCGAATCCTCTGTGCTTCAGACCTCTGACTTCTGCCACCAACAAGAGAAAACTCTCGGCCTTTAAGGGGCAGGTGGGATTGTGTTAGGCCACCTGGATAATCTCTCTTCAAGTCAGCTATGTCATATTATAATCTATTCATGGGAGTAAAATTCATCGTATTCAACAATCCTGGGATTAAGGTGGGAAATCTGGGGCTATCTTAGAATTCTACCTACCTCGTTTGTATGTGTTTTATCTCATTTACCAGATCCTAAGAATCTTGAGGCAAGTTAATACCTGGCACATTATAACACTTAGTAAATACTGATATTTAGATTATCAGTGAGTAAAAATTAATGTGGTTGAAGTTATGTATGAGGATTATAATCTTATTCATGTTTAAATCCCTTGTATATAGCATAGTATATCATTTATAGAATAGCATTAGTAAATATTTAGATAAAAAATGAAAGAATGAATAATTATATAATTCAGGTCTGTTGCCATTCACGTTATTATGTAGCATGACATTTTTCACAAATCATGTGTAATTCAGTTTGCAATTTCTTTGTAGTTTTAATAAAATTATAGAGCACAGATAGGGTTTTCTGGTGCTTTTTCTTTTTTAATTGCTGCTTTAAAAGCAAAATTTTGCAGGTTGCCTATTCACATAAATGTCTTTTATATTTTTTTTCTGTCAT
>NW_007733719.1:58731-78983 GCF_000696425.1 Galeopterus variegatus | reverse complement strand
AGCATTAGTAAATATTTAGATAAAAAATGAAAGAATGAATAATTATATAATTCAGGTCTGTTGCCATTCACGTTATTATGTAGCATGACATTTTTCACAAATCATGTGTAATTCAGTTTGCAATTTCTTTGTAGTTTTCATAAAATTATAGAGCACAGATAGGGTTTTCTGGTGCTTTTTCTTTTTTAATTGCTGCTTTGAAAGCAAAATTTTGCAGGTTGCCTATTCACATAAATGTCTTTTATATTTTTTTTCTGTCATAAAGAAAGGAGCACTGGAATAGGAGATGAAAGCCGGATTCAGATCTTACCTCTGCCACTAACTAGCTGGGGGTGTGTTTGCATTTGTGTTTTAGAAATGAGGACAAGTTGGATTAGATAATCTTTTACATTCCAGTGTATGTGCTACTATTTCACATACTATTCAACTATTCAAACATACTATTTCATATAACCATGTGCCTTACACATTTTGATTTTAGATATCCAGCAGAAGTATTTCAACTAAAAGAAAAAATACCTGAAGATAGGCATCAGAGAGATTAACCATTTTCTCCTAGCATCCAAATGGATGCCAACAATAGCTTCCAAGACAAATTTATGTTTCGAATTGAAAGTCTATTACCCTGGGACTATCTAATGCTAATGTTTTCCTTCCTGCTTGAATAGCTTTTTAACCTGTAGTTTTGAATGATGGGTGATGTTGCAGTATAATGACATTTGCTCAGCCCTTATTGATGATCTGCTCAAAAAATAGATTAGCAGATACTTATCCCATCAGAGAGCTTGTTGGTATAATGATGTCACTGTAATCAGGCTGGGTAATGTAATTCTCTGCTTAGTTCAGTTGCTAATAGTCATCCAGAGAGGTAATTTCCTCCCAGATGACTCATGTGGAGGCTTCTGAAATATGGTACTGTATTTTAAAGAATGCCATGTAAGGAGGAGGAGGGGGGTGTGTGTGTGTGGGTGGGTGTGTGTGTGTGGGGGGTGTGTGTGTGTGTGTGGTGTGTGTGTGTGTGTGTGTGTGTGTGTCTCCAATGGCCAGTAAGGGTTCAGAACCTATAAAATCATGCTCTAATCAACTGAGCTAACTGGCCAGCCCCCTGGAGGAGCAATATTGTTTATTAGTTATTTCTGACTTTTCAGTACAGAATGAGTTTTAACCCAAACATTTCTTAAAATCATTTGACTATAGCAGCCCTACCTCATAGTCAGTATGAGTATGGGAAAGGCTGATTACTTCTAATCTGAGAAAGTAAGACCAATTCTTAGGAAATTTAGAGTGTTTTTATTAAAAGTAATTTTATACATCATCTAAAACATACCTTGTAACAACTGGAGAGGCCCTTGGGGATTGAAGAGACTTACCAAAGACAGTGAGTTGGCAGCAGATCTTGGATAGAATAATTCAGAAGTCTTGTCTTTCACTTCTGTGCTTTTCTAGCTATCATGCAATTCTTAACAAACTGATAAAATCACCTAGCTACTATGAGCCACAAGCCCTTTTTTGCTGAAGATGGCCCTATCTTTAATATCGACTGGGTTTCAGTTGAGAGACAGGAGTGGGAAGACGGCTTTGACTTCAAGTATATACTGCTTTTCTGTTTAAAGAATGTTGCAATAGTTAGCTTTTTCCAACTCCAGTTCCATTCTTTTTGAACACAGAGTCCCTCTTTTAAGTAAAGGCTCT
Organism: Galeopterus variegatus; assembly: GCF_000696425.1. NCBI lineage: Eukaryota > Metazoa > Chordata > Mammalia > Dermoptera > Cynocephalidae > Galeopterus > Galeopterus variegatus. Next base: position 77,291 of record NW_007733719.1, on the reverse strand, counting down.
TCTTACCTCCCCTTCCTCAGGAGTAGAAGCTATTACTAATTCATCACACTCCAGCATGAACTAATCAGCCGTGTTCTTTTCTAACACCTGGGGTATAGGAATGGGCATTCCAAGAGGGATCCTGTGTCCATAAATTATTTAGTGGTTGGTTTGTTTTTTGGGGGGTAGAGGGAGTTAGACATAATCAGTTTGGGAGCTAGTTTTCTCAGAGTTTTTCCTGACCATCTCTTAAAAGAGAGAAAGAGGGAGGAAAGAGATGGAAAGTTTGGGGAAGGGGGATTGTATGGAGAAAATTCAAATACCTATTCCTAACATCCAGTGAAAAAAATGTGGTCATCAAGACCAAGGTGAGGTTTACAGTTTGCCCCTGCTGACAGACTATAATTCCATCCCTAAATACCTATTTCCTTACATGTTGAAGGTTTTTTATTTTTGCTTTCTCTTACCAGAAGGTGCCATTATCAGAGATCATTTTAAGGGAGTATTTTATAGGAAATTGAAATAAAGTGGGTTCAGGATAGAAACACAATTGGAGGTCTGGAGAGGTGTGAGGCAAGAAACAGAAAGAAAATCACAGAAGACACAGCCACCAAAGGCACCAAAGTGGATGGAGAAAGCCTGGACTTCGAAGTCAACAGACTTCCTAATTTTTAGCTATGTCATCATCAAGGTTTTTAATCTCTCTGGGCTCATTATCAGATCTCTAAAATGAGGATTACATAAATCAAAGCATGAGTGTTTATTATACTATTATGTTATATTTATCAAACCAATTAAAGTTTGCCTTTGGGATATGAGATTGACAATGTTTTTTACTTTCTCCTTTTTGTCTGAATGTTTCGTCTAATTATGTAGTATCAGAAAACTAGTATACATATTTTTGCTTTAATATAAGAAGGAAATGTGTGATGAGCCTGACATTTACTAAGTGCTCAGTAAACGTTAGTTCTCTTTTCACCTTTCCTTCCTTCCCCAACACACCCTCTACTTCCAAGCTTCCTTGATTTTTTCCTCTTGATACCAACTCTAAGACCCAACTATACAGTCATCTTTCCAGGGTTTGGGATGAGGATAGGATGAGAGGAGGGAATTCTGCCTGTCTAGACACTCTGTAAGAGGAAGAAGAGTATATAGATTAAAGACTTAGGCTTGGGAGAAATTAAGATCCAAATTCATATCCTGGTTCCTACTGTTTACTAGCTGAGTAGCCTACAGCAGGTTTTTTGATGAAGCTTATGTTTTTTCCTTTTTAAAATGGCAATAATTATAATATTTACCTAATGGGGTGTGGTGTGTATATACGAGTACTTAGCATAGTATCTGGCACATTGTGACACTCAATAAATGTTGGTTATCATCATCATCATCATCATCATCATCATCATCATCATCATCATCATCATAGTATTTTGATCATCTCCTCCTATCTGGACCCTCTTCAGGTCTTCAGGCAATGCTAAATGAATTTTTTAAGAACCAGCAATTCCTAAGCAGTCCTATTTAGAACTTAAACCAATTTAGAGGTTTAGAGGAAGTGGTCTTCATCTTTTAGCAGGTCTTCCTTTTTATTTATTTTTTATTTTTTATTTTTTTATTTTTTTCCTTTTTGTCTTTTTTCATGACCGGCAACGGATCGCAACCCTCAGTGTCGTGCCTGTACCGGACCGGGACCGGCAACGGGATCGCAACCCTCGGTGTTGCGCCCGCACCTCGCTCAGCCAGTGAGCGGCCGGTCTGTATGTGGGATCCGAACCCTCGGCAGGAGCGCTGCCGCACTCCCAAGCGGCGCACTGTAGCAGTGCGCCACCAGGCCGGCCCAGGTCTTCCTTTTTAGATCTTCCTCTTCTTTATCTTAAATGGGACTTCTGACTCAAAAGCTTTGAATTTGCTTTTGGTGTCGATATGTTGTCCACTCTACCAGCCTACCAAGTGGTTCTGGTTAGTGAGCTGTTTTTTAAGGAAGAGAAATCTGGCACTCCTTAGCCATCAGTTCACTGCATTAGGCCATTCATCTCTGGCAATATTGACTAATGGTCCATGTTGAAGAATGAGAGAATCCTTGGCCAGTGTACTGTAATGTATCGTTTTGGGATCCCCATGCATTACATGGCAGGGGGAGGGAATCTTCATGCCTAATAAAGTGAGATGGAGTCTGTGTCATGGCATCACTGTTATGTTGGGCAGGCTTCTGGGAAGACAATGTTCAGAAACTACTTAGGGCGTTGGGAGAGACTATCAGATAAGACCCCTGGGTGATTGTCGGTATGGTTTGTTTCCCTGGAGTCGCCAATAAGAGGAGGAGCAATGTTTAATGCTAAAATCATGAGGGTGGTGTAACTTAAGGAGGGGCTTGCCAGCGGAGCTTTGAGTCTAGAAAAGAGGTCCAGCCTTCTGCTTGGGTCCTGAAAGTACAGCACTTGTGTGTGAGTAAAATCTCATGCTGCAGGTTCCCCTTTTGGGATCCCCTCTATTCTCTTTGTGGGCATTCTGGCAACTTCACAGTCAGATTAAGTTAATTCATTTTATTCCTTTATTCAGTATTGTTTAACTGTGTCTGTCAACTGAATTGTGACATGGGCTACTTAGGTTTGGTTTTAATTCAGTTCACTATCTGCAGGTGCCTTTCTTGTGCTCAGACCCAGCTTGCAGCTGTGGAGGACACAGACATATAGGCTGTGCTTTCAAAATTTTACAGTGAAGTTACAAGGCTGTTAACCCATTAAAATATAAGTACTAAAAATCTCACATTTGTATAGTATTTGGAAGTTTGCAAAATATCGCACATAATTCTCTCTTGGTTATCACAGTGACCCCTATAATCCTTGTTAGTTACAGATTTTGTAGATAGGGCTCTAAAGCCAGAAGAGGAGAGTCTAGCTAGGGTCACAGATACCACTAGTGAATGGCAGACTAAAACATGAATCCATTTTTTCTGCCTCCAGGTGAAAGTTCATTACACTATGCCTCAGCTGCCTCCATGGATACCTTGCAATGCACTTAAAATAATAATAATAAATGCTTTTTAAGAGTTAAGTCATATCAAGTGAGTATATGGTATGTACTTGTGGTACAAATAATAAGTTCTGTGGTAGTCCAGACAGGAATGATCGTCATCGGCTGTAATGACCAGGGAAGGCTTTGTAAAGCAGCTAAGATTTGAGTTGGGCCTTAAATGAAAGGAGGAACTGTCAAGGAGGTATTTAGTGCCCTTTCTTCTGAGTGACAAGAGTTTTCTTGTGCAGAGGACTTTGTGAAATTTCTAAGCTCAGTGATGGTGATCTTAGTCTGTCTGTTATCATGCTAATGAAGCATTTCACCTTCCTCTCCATTCCACTCTCTAGGAATGATTGTGGCCCAGATTGGCATCCTAGTTCTGTGCATTGATATCTTCATGCAGTATTTTTTTTCCACCAAAGTATTCCTAAGGAGAGGGGAGAACAATTGTAACGTATATGGCCTTAACTTGAAATATTTTGAAGTCTATGTTTTGATCTTAAATATATATAAAACTCGCTACTTCATAATATTTGTAACTGTTTAATGTGAAAACCTTTTAAAAAAAGAAAAAGAAAAAAAACCCTTTTGAGTAAAAACGATGCTTTAGGGAGACAGACCATATTTACACCTCCCCATTTTTTTTTTCCTTTTTGTCTTTTTTCGTGACCGGTAACGGGATCGCAACCCTCAGTGTCGCGCCCATACCATGACGGGCAACGGGATCACAACCTTCGGTGTCGTGCCCACACCGCACTCAACCAGTGAGCGGACCGGTCTCTTTATGGGATCCGAACCCTCGGCGGGAGCGCTGCCGCGCTCCCAAGCGCCGCACTCTACCGAGTGCGCCACCAGGCCAGCCCATACACCTCCCCATTTTTAAAATCAAGGAATTTTAACCATTTTAAATTGTACAATTCAGTGACATTTAGTACATTCACAGTGTGGCAGCCAGCACCACTATCTAATTCTAGAACATTCTCATCATCACTAAAGAAAACCCTGTGCCCAATTACTGTCTCTTTCCCTCTCCCCCAACCCTGGTTACCACTAATCTGCTTTCTGTTTCTATGGATTTGCTTTTTCTGGATATTTAATATAAATGAAATTACACAATGTACTCTTTTGTGTCTGATTTCTTTCATTTAGCATAATGTTTTCAAGGTTCACTCATGTTGTAGCATGTATCCATACTTCCTTCTTTTTTATGGCTGGATAATATTCCATTATATGGATATACCACATTTTGCTTATTTATTCATCAGTTGATGGATATTTGGGCTATTTCCATCTTTTCTCTATTGGAAATAGTGCTGCTATGAACATTGTATAGAAGTTTTTGTTTGAACAACTATTTTCAATTCTTTTGGGTATATACCAAGGAATGGAATTGCTAGGTCATATGGCAACTTATGTTTAACTTTTTGAAAAACTGCCAAACTGGTTTCCACAGGGCTATACCATTTTACATTCCCACCAATAATATATGAGAGTTTCCATTTCTCCACAAGTTCACCAACACTTGTTATTGTCCTTTTTTTTTTTGTCTTTTTTTTTTCTTTTTTTCTTTTTCCGTGTCCAGCAACGGATCGCAACCCTCAGTGTTGCCCCCGTACCGGACCGGGGACCGGCAACGGGATTGCAACCCTTGGTGTTGCTCCCGCGCCTCGCTCAGCCAGTGAGCGGGAACCGGTCTGTATGTGGGATCCGAACCCTCGGGCGGGAGCGCCGCCGCGCTTCCCAAGCGGCGCACTATCCAGTGCGCCACCGGGCCGGCCCGTTATTGTCCTTTTTTTAAAAAAAATTATAGACATCCTACTATGTGTGAAGTGATATCTCACTGTGGTCTTGCTTTGCATTCTTCTAATGGCTAAGGATGTTGAATATCTTTTCATGTGCTTATTGTTCAATTATATGCATTCTTTTAAGAAATATCTATTTAATCCTTTTGCCCATTTTTTAATTGTGTTGTTTGTCTTTTTGTTGTTGAGTTTTAAGTGTTCTTTATATGTTCTAGATACTAGACCTTTATCAGATATATGATTTGCAATATTTTCTCCCATTTTGTGGGTTGTCTTTTCACTTTCTTGATAGTACAGAAGTTTTCACTCTCGACGAATTCCTATTTATTTATTTTATTTATTTATTTATTTATTTTGACTATTTGTGCTTTTGGTGTATATCTAAGAAACCACTGCCTAATCCAAGGTCATGAAGATTTATCCCTGTGTTTTTTTTTTCTGACAGTCTTATAGTTTAACCCTTTGGTCTTTGTTCCATTTTGAGTTAATTTTTGTGTAGTGCTACAATGTTAATGGTAGAATCTACGTGGGGGGTTCTCTAAAATTCTTTCAACTCTCTTGGGCCGGCCCGGTGGCGCACTGGAGAGTGCGCCGCTTGGGAGTGAGGCGGCGCTCCTGCCAAGGGTTCGGATCCCATGTGGAGACCGGTTCCCGCTCACTGGCTGAGCATGGTGTGGGCGCAACACTGAGGGTTGCGATCCCGTTGCCAGTCCCTGGTACGGGCGTGACACCGAGGGTTGCGATCCCGTTACCAGTCAGTAAAAAAGACAAAAAGGAAAAAAAAAATAAAATAAAATAAAATTCTTTCAACTCTCAACTTTGCTGTATGTTTGAAATTTTCCATTATTTAATTTTCCATTGTTGAAAAGGGAAGGAAACCAAATTTAGAACCCTACAGTTCCTCTTTGAGTACCTTCACCTACCTATTTTCTCCACAGCTTCATAAGATGGGCATGATATGAGAAAAGGCAAATGCTGGGCAAGATGTGTGTAGCAGGAGTTCACTTACCAGGCTCTTAGCTGGCATGACAAATTTCTGGAAACCCTAACTCCTCTGTTTGCCTGTGACTCTTTCTATTTGGTCACCCAGGATCTTTCCTCTATATTATTCCCCCAAGAAGCTTGCCTATCAGTCCCCAATTTTATCTCTAATTACTATTGCTGTTGGAGAAATGTCTTATTACTCTGAAATGATCTTACCTGTGTCATTCCAAAGAATGATCTAATTTTCATCTGAATGAAGGCATTTTTGCTGAAAGAAAGAGGCAGGAGACTTATATTCTAGAGTAGATTCAGTCAGGTGAGTGACTTGTGCAAGGTCAAACAATTGATAATGGTAGAGCCAAAATGTGGACCCGAGGCACCTTATTCCAATTATACTTCTGCTCTTTAGGACCTAAACGAATATATGGTGGAGTTTCAAAGGCAAGAATATTATATTTCACCACTCAAATCCTGCTACACAGACAGCTACCTACTTTAGAACATAGCCCTGTAGGTAAAATCAACTTTTAGGGGAAGAGAGCCCACAGCCAGTTCTCATTGGCTGTATGAACACAGCTTTAACCCTCACATGTTTAGATTGTTTTTCTACTTAACCTACAATGAGCATCAAGAAAATGGGCTGGGAAAAACATGAATTTTTGTGCCGTATGTTAGATGAAGTCTTCCAGGGTTCAGGAGTACCCTATAATCCTTTATTCATTCCGTATTTTTAATAACCTATTCTAAGGTCCTTCTTTTTTTTTTTTTTTTTGACCAGTAAAGGGATCGCAACCCTTGGCTCAGTGTCATCTGCACCATGCTCAGCCAGTGAGCCCACGGGCCATCCCTATATAGGATCCAAACCCGTGGTCTCGGCGCTATCAGCACCACACTTTCCTGAGTGAGCCATGGGGCCGGACCCAAAGGTCCTTCTTAAACAGCCAGTTCCTGGGATAAGGTGTGCAAAGGACCTAGAGTTTCAATTTACCTAAGAATGTAAATCCTGAGGGATTCTGGCTGACAGTCTTTGATTTTTGCCTCCCTAATTTTACATTAGGGTGAGAGATTATGTTTTTGGAGTACTATTTTGTTCCCCGGTGTTTTAGTCCATTTTGTGTTGCTATAACAGAAATACCTGAGACTGGGTAATTTATAAAGGAAAGAGTTTTATTTGGCTTATGATTCGGGGACAGCCGCATCTGGCATGGGCCTCAGGCTGCTTCTACTCATGGTGGAAAAGCAGCAGGCAGCTGGCAGGTACAAGCAGATCACATGGCAAGAGAGAGAGAGAGAGGAGGAGGTGCCAGGGTCCTTTAAGCAACGAGCTCTTGAGGGAACTAATAGAGCGAGAACTCACTCATTAATCCCCCCGCCCCCAGGGACAGCATTAGTCCTTTCATGAGGGATCTTCCCCCATGACTCAATCAGTTTCCAACCCTGCCATATTGTAGATCAAATTTCCACATGAGTTTTGGAGGGAACAACACATCCAAACTCCATCATTCCGCCCCTGGCCCCCCAAAACTCATGTCACTCTCACATACAAAATACAATCATTCTATCCCAACAATCCGAAAAGTCTTAGCTTGCTCCAGCACCAACTTAAAACTCCAAAGTCCAAAGTCTCTTCTGAGACCAAAAGCAAAAGTCCTTCCAGCTATGAACCTGTAAAAGTCAAAACCAAATTTATCTACTGCCAAGATACAATGGTGGAACAGGCATTGGGTATACATTCCCATTCCAAAAGGGAGGAATAGGCCAGAAGAAAGGAAAAACAGGTCCCAAACAAATCCGAAACCCAGCAGGGCAGACATTATGTCTTAAACCTCCAAAATAATCTTCTTTGACTCCAAGTCTTGCATCCTGGGCACAATTGGGCATCTGGGCCCCCAAAGCATCAGGCAGCCTTGTTCCCCAGCTCTGCCAGGCACAGCCCACTGGGCAGTACTGGTGCCTGCAGCTTTTCCAGGCTGGTGTTGCATGTTACCCATGGCCCTGCAGTTCTGGGGTCCTGGCAGAAGCCCTGCTGTCTTGGCTCTACTAGACATTTCCCTGGTGGGGGCTCTCTGTGAGGAATCCAACCCCACATTCCTGCTCAGCATTGCTCTAGTAGATGGCCTCTGTGGGGGCTCCGCCCCTGTGACAGGTCTCTGCCTTGGTCCCCAGGCTTTTCCATACATCCTCTGGAATCTGGGTGGAGGCTGCCACGCCTCCACTGCTCTCACCTCCTGCTGGCCTTCAGACTTAACACAACATGGTTGCCACCGAGGTTTCGGGCCTTTACTCTCCAGGGATGCTGCATGAACCACACTTGGGGCTGCTCCAGCCAGAGCAGCTGGGATGCAGCGAGCAGGATCCTGAGTGCAGCTGTGCCCCAGGTCTGTCCTACAGGATAACTCAGTCCTTCTAGGCCTCAGGGCCTGTGATGGGTGGGGCACCCTTCCATACTTCTCAAATGCCTTTAGGGCATTTTTTCCATTGCCCTGGTTCTTAGCATCTGGCTGCCTCACTGCCAAGATAATGTCTTTAGCAACCAGTTTATCTGCTTCACCCTTGCATTTTTCTCCTACTCTCTGCTTCTCTACCACATGGCCAGACTGCAAATTTTCCAAATCTTTACACTCTGCTTCCATTTTAAATTCTGGCTTTACATCATACCTTTGCTGCCATAACTCAGAGTAGGCTGTTAGAAGTAGCCATGCAGCATCCCTAATGCTTTGCTGCTTAGAAATTTCTTTGGCCAAATGCTCTGGTTCACAACTCTTAAGTTCTAACTTCCACAAAGACCAAGGGCATGGACACAATGCAGCCAGGTTCCTTGCTATGGTGTAGCAAGGGTAATCTTTTGTCCATCTCCCAATAAGTTCCTCATTTCTGTCTGAGAGCTCATCATCCACATGGCCTTTACTGTCCACATTTCTATCAGCATTCTGCTCGCCACCACGTAAGTCTCTAAGACATTCCAAACTTTCCCTCATCTTTTTATCTTCTTCTAAGTCCTCTAAACTTCTCCAACCTTTGCCCATTACCCAGTTCCAAAGCTGCATCCCCATTTTCAGGTATCTGTATAGCAACAACCCACTTCTGGTACCAATTTTCTGTATTAGTCCGTTTTGTGTTGCTATAACAGAAATACCTGAGACTGGATAATTTATAAAGAACAGAGGTTTATTTGGCTTATGATTCTGGGACAGCTGCATCTGGCACGGGCCTCAGGCTGCTTCTACTCATGGCAGAAAGTAGCAGGGAGCCAGTGGGTACAAGCAGATCACATGGTGGGAGGAAGCAAGAGAGAGAAAGGTGCCAGGGTCTTTTTAAGCAACAAGCTCTTGCAGGAACTAATAGAGTGAGAACTCACTCATTAATCCCCCCGCCCCCAGGGAGAGCATTAATCTATTTATGAGGGATCTAACTAATAGAGTGAGAACTCACTCATTAATCCCCCCTCCCCCAGGGAGAGCATTAATCTATTTATGAGGGATCTGCCCCCATGACTCAATCAGTTTCCAACACTGCTACGTTGGAGGTCAAATTTCCACGTGAGTTTTGGAGGGGACAACACATCCAAACTCCATCATTCAGCATTTCTCAGCCAAAAGTGTCAGAGCCCTTAATGAGTCATTGAGTCAGGATCAGAGGGTTAATGATAGCCCAGAAAAGATAGACTGAGCTTATTAGCTGATTCATGGGGCTACATGTCAGCTCTTTTTGGGGAGATGTCCTAGATAAATCAAAGACTGGCAATAATGGACTCATAGCCCCCCAGACAGCAAAAATTGTGGACTTTGCTAAACTTCTGGGAAAGGAAATGAAAAACTCCTCCTTAATCAGATTTCTGGACTTGAAACTAGGGATGCTGTATTTCAGATTGCTGACATGACAAGGAGAAACATGATCAGAGAAAGGTTGGGAGAAGAGGGAAAGAGAATGGGGGCACAGCTGGGAAAGGGAAAAGGAAAAAAGTAGCTAGGAATGCAGAGGGAGAGAGAGATGACCTGAAAGAATAGTGGCTATGGCCTCATCCTGATTTTGCGGTTGGTCAACAATCTGGTGGCAACTGAACTTTTTGCTGGATTGCTATTTTTCTCAGAGTGGCCAGAATATCCACTCTCTTAGGTTTGACTTCAGTAGTTAACCATTCTCACAACCCTTTTCTAGTCTTGTGGGACCTTGCAATCCAAAATGAGCTTCATGTGTTTTGTGGAGAAAAAGGGAAACTGGCGTTAAATAACAGCCATCCTCCTCCACAATATTCTCAGAGGAGATTCTGACATTTTGGAGAGGTTCCCTCTTGTTGGTTACAAATGTTGCTGGAAGCTCTAGAATCTGGGGCATTCTTGGTTGGAGTTTAACTTCCAGGGGAAGCAAAGGTCATTGCAGAGTCAATGTCATCCAAGAATTGTCTGTAGATATGTTAGGTGGAAATTACATAAAATCAGTGCAGTTAATTACAACTCCATGTCCCTTTCCCCACCTTCATGTACATGTAAAAAGACTCACTTAAGATGCACCATCACTTTGATTTCTCATTGCTCACAAATGCTTAAATATAGGACCATTGGATCCAGTTTTTATTCCTAGAAAAAATGATGAGGCGGTTTCTTCCATTAATGCCTACTAAGTCATTTGGTATATATTTATTGAGTGAAAACTTTGCTAGGTACTTTGGATTCAACGTTGAGATAGATGGATTTAGTCCCTAACAATAGTACCTTACCAAGGTACAATCCTTAGGAAAAGAGATATTCTATCTTGTTTAAATCTGGTATCAAAATCTACAAAGAAATGCTGGAAATTGTTTCAGATGTACTGCTCTGGATTTTGTACCACTCATTGCTGGCTCATGTAAGATCTCACCTTTCATTGTTTACAAAGGCCCTGGGAGACAGAGAACTAACTCTATCCTAGCTCATCCTCCCAAATAACACTGGGAACTGGGAACAACAGCACTCTGGATGATATGAGTGGGTAGTGCCAGAATCTGTTATATAACCTGCTAAAAATTCTGCCTTTAGGTTGTAACTAGAGTTATATTTTAAATCCTCTCCCCTGTATCTAAATGTTTTCTGATTTTTGCTCTTCTGGGAAATGACAGAATTTCCTCCCTGAAGTTAGTGACATCTTCCTCAAGGACAGGAGTCAGCCTTTCTGGAGTGAGCTGGAAAACAAGGATTTCCATATTTTCCTATCTTGGCCGTCTGTGCCAAGCTCTACTTGGTCTTAATTCTGGGTTCCTACTACAAGGAGAGTGTTAGATGATTTAGTCATTACAGAGATGAATACGACATGTATATTGCACTCAAAGAACTTAGTCTGGTGATGGAGATGGGATATATACAGTGAAAACTAAATAAAGAGCATGAGAAAGTCTCAGACGAGTGATGTTTGTGCGGTGAGAGGTAGCGAGGAGTAACGGAAAGAGCAGTGGCCTTCCAGTTAGAAAACCTAGGTGCAAAGTCTCAGTTTTATGTTCATGAGCAAATGAACCTCTTCTGCCTTAGTTTACTCATCTGTAAAGTGGGGATAATGATCTTGACCCTGCCTAACTCTCAAGTCTTCGTGAGAGTTCAAGTGTAATATTACATGTGAAACTTTGGAAAACACAAATTAAAATACAGACACAGATGGAAAGTGATCTTATCCCATTTTACAGATGAGGAAACAGGAAGGGAGCCATGAAAAAGCTTACTGAAAGTCCCCCATGGTTATGATGAAATAGCCATTTGTAATTTAGGGACAAAGTAAAATGACTTTCTTCCCTTTTCTTTCTCCTTGATAAAACTTGTCTGCTGCAAGTCTGTTAAGTAGCCATTATGCTGTTGTCCCCATGTAAGTTGTATTCTGGTAGAATGTGAAGAATTTTAAGGGTCCATATTTGATTCTAAGGATGTTGGTTATAGGAATATACTGTCACCTTGTTCATTGGGCTTGGCAAAGGTTTAACACAGCACTGTCCAATAAAAATATAATGCAAATTGCAAATGTGAAATTTTAAATTTTCTAGTAGCCACAGTAAAAAGAAAAAGTGAAAGGAAACAGGTGAAGTTATAATAATATATTTCATTTAACATACTATGTCCAAAATATTCTCACATAAACATGAAATCAATATAAAACAAAATAATGAAATATTTTGAAGTAATGCCCTCTTTTCTAAGAGCAGGACCAATGCCACTTAAGATAGCCCCTCCATTGTGTAAAAGTTAGGCAGGAAAGTGGGGGTGGGATGGGAGGAGCTCTGCTAACTGCAAACTTAGCTTATGTACTGTTAGCTTGCTTGCATTGGTTACTAACTCCCAGCACGGGGGTCGGGACAGAGTTGCTGCACTTGTAGCTTTAAAAACCAAGAACAAAGCCCCGCCCCCCCCCTCCCGGCCGCACCTTGAATTGGCTGGTGCAGTCCAGCTGCTGGAAATAAAAATCTTTTCCTCTTTTTCTGTATCGGTCTCCAAGGGTGTTTTTTCTCCCAACGCCTCTAATAATTTTACATTCTTTTCTTCATGCTAAATCTTTGAAATTGGGCATGTATTTCGTCGGGACAGAGTTGCTGCACTTGTAGCTTTAAAAACCAAGAACAAAGCCCCGCCCCCCCCCCCTCCCGGCCGCACCTTGAATTGGCTGGTGCAGTCCAGCTGCTGGAAATAAAAATCTTTTCCTCTTTTTCTATATCGGTCTCCAAGGGTGTTTTTTCTCCCAACGCCTCTAATAATTTTACATTCTTTTCTTCATGCTAAATCTTTGAAATTGGGCATGTATTTCCCCTCACAGTACATTCTTATTTGCTCTAGCCACTTTTCAGGTGCTTGGTGGCCACATGTGGCTGGTGGCTACCGTATTGGAAAGTGTAGCTTTTCATGATCTCCATTTCCCCACCTTTCAGTTCTGGCTTTCTAAGCTTCACTCCTGTCCTCACTATTTTCTTTTAATGAATCTGTCTATTTTCTCCTTCCTTAGTTCCTAGAGAAGCAGGCTTCTTTTCTGCCTAAGTGATAGGTATCCTTCCTTGGTCAGGTTTTTAAAAAAATCTCTTCTAGGTGCCAGTGTTCCCTGAACTATGCCTTTGCTTCTCTGTGAGCATTCAGCCCTTTTGAACTGAGCTTCCCATCTCACTTTATTTCTGTGTTTGTCTCTTACACGAAATTTTGTGCTCCTTGAGGACAAGGAGTGTTTTATTCATTTCTGCAGTGCCAGCAGCCTGACACAGTCTCTGGCCCCTAGCAGGAATTCCATAAATTTTTAAAGATTGAACAAAGAAATAAGCTTTTCCTGGATATTTTGCCAACTCTTTCTTCCATCCTGAGTAGTGATTTTTCTCTTTTCTTACAATATTTTTGCTATACAGTGCTATGCTGTGGCACATACAGGCAACTTTTGTTAATTTGTGGTTTTAGTTATTTGCAGGAAAACACATAGCCGGAATTTTAGACACATTCCACAGTTCTTTCCAGTCACCTTTCAGGTTGCCTGATTTTACCTGTGTCGGGAAAGCGTTTGCAGTCTGTTTGGAGGTTGGCTCCTTACCTGTCTACTTCTTGTTTCCTGATGTTTTTCCCAGGTTCATTTTCTCTCTTCTCCCCTTCATAACTTCCTTCGCACTCCCTGTCTGGACCTTCCCTTGACCTTGGGTTTCTTGTGCAGTCGGCCCCAATTGACCTCGAGGTGGGAACTCCCTAATGGTGACTTATCAGGAAACCATAAAGTCATAGACCACTAAAGTTAGAAAGTGTCTTAGAGATTCAAGTCCAGTGGTTTTCACATTTTTTAAAGTATCTGTTTTTGTTTTTGTTTTTCCCAAACAAAGCTTTTGGCAGAATCCTATATACAGAAGTGGTAAAAACAAAGCTGCTTTTGTTGAAATGAGGGTGGGGGTTCCCACAGATATTCTGGGGTTCCACAAAACATGGTTTGAGAACCACTAGTTTAGTTCAACTCCCTCACAGTACAAATGGGGAAACAGAGACCTGGAGAAGTGAAACAACTTGCCTAATGCTCAGTAGGCAAGCAACAGGATCTGGACTAGAACCCAGGTTTCCTTTCCAAATCAGTGCTCTTTCAACCACAATTTTTTTCTGTTTAGAGCTTCATTTCCCAAGGGGAGGAAACAGTAACAATGAGTCTTTTATTTTTTTCCCTTGATGAAATCTGACAGGGTCCACCTCTCCTTCCCCAGTAGTAAATCAGGTTGGCCCCCTCTTATTGTTTTTCTCTGGAACCCAGGCTGGGGCTTGCCTTAGCCTTTGTTCTGTTCTCAGTCTCTGTGGTGCCAAAAAGGATAGGGAGAGAGCGGATTCAGGCAGGTCATGGTGGCACAGATGTTTCCCGTTCCTTGGCCAGTCTGGTTGTGTCTTTCAGAGGAAGCCAAATGCCATGGCCAGGTGTGTTTTCAGGGCCTTCCAAGCCGTTGGAGATGGTGGGTGTTTATAACCACAATTTCCTCACTAGCTTCTGTTTTTCACAGGCCTCTAGCCACTACCTGAGGGAATACATCTCAGCATCTATTCTGGGAGTCATCAATCATGCAAAGCTCTCTGTGGTCTGGCCATTACACTAGCTTCTGTTTTTCACAGGCCTCTAGCCACTACCTGAGGGAATACATCTCAGCATCTACTCTGGGAATCATCAATCATGCAAAGCTCTCTGTGGTCTGGCCATTATTATCTCCCAGTGCCTCCTTCATGTATCCAACATTTTCTCCCAGGGTACTGTGTTTCCTCCCCTTCCTCCTCATGTTCACCTATTAAAATCTTACTCAGCTTTCCAGATGAAGCTTAAGTGCCATCTTCTTCAAGAAGCCTTTCTCAATTTCCAACCTTATGTAGTCTTCCTCTTCTGTAGCATAACTTTTTTAACTTTTTGGCCTCACCTCCCATCAATTCCTGCCTCATATTATTTTATGTACAGCAACTTTGCACATACAATGTTGTTTCTCACTTTCATGCCTCTGTGTGTGCTGTCCATTTACCCAGAATTCCCTGCCCTAACCTTTTACTTCACTTGTTTGGGTAACTCCTACCTAAATTTAGGATGAGCTCAGGCATCACTTCTTTCAGGATGTCTTCCCTGACCCCTCCAAGCTGTGTTTGGTTCCTCTCATAATAGAGTGTACCTATCTCATTCTACTAACACACTATATTTTATCTGTTTGTATCTGAATCCCATACTAGACAGTGTTCCTAGAGAGAGAACATCTTTCTATTTCTAGCATCCAGCAGCATCTCATCCATAATAGATGCTTAATAAATATTTGTGGAATGAATGAATAATAATTTTATACTATTATAATGTCTTTTGTTATAGTTTTCTACCTTTTTTATAGTTATTTGTCTACCACTAGACTACAAGTTCTGCAATGACAGGGAAAGGGATATATCTCACTCTTCTCTTTGTCCTCCATAGAGACTTATTCATAGTAGGTACATCAGTCAGGGTTCTCCAGAGAAACAGAAACAATAGGAGGGAGAGATACGTAGGTAGATAGATAGATATGATAGATAGATGAATAGATAGATAGCTAGATATGATAGACATATAGATAGACAGACAGATATATAGACATAGATTTATTTTAGGAATCGGCTTACATGATTGTGGGGGCTGGTAAGTCCAAATATGTAGAGCAAGCTGCAGGCTGGAAATTCGGGCAAGAGCTGATATTAAGACTTGAGTCTGAAATCTGTAGGGCAGGCCAGCAATCTGGAAACCCAGGCAGCGTTTCTGTGTTACAGTCTCAAGGCAAAATTCCTTCTTCTCTGGGAAACTGCAGCTGTTTGCTCTTAAGACCTTCAATTAATGAGGTGAGACCCACACACATTTTCCAGGGTAACTTCCTTTACTTCAAGTCAACTGACTAATCACATCTACGAAATACCTTCACAGCAATGTCTAGACTAGTGTTTGACCAAACAACTGGGCAGCATAGCACAGACAAGCGGACACACAAAATTTAATTATCATAGTAACTGGCCAATAAATGTTTGCTTGCTAAATTGAAGTATGCTTTTGAGCTTCTTTTCTGAAGCTCAGAAAAAGAAAATAATCTTACTTCTCTTCCCAGCATAATTAGAACTCAACCTGAAAACCCTCCACCACTAACATCTAAAATCTCTGAATAAAGAATAATATTTTTTGAAATACATAACTTAGCTTGCAGGAAGGTAAGGGAATCTCCAGAGGCTGAAAATGAAGACAGTCTGAGTACTAAGCCTATAAGAGGATGTTGTATCAGGCCTGTTGGAATATCTGTCTTGGTAACCTTGAGCTTAGATTTTAATATCCACACAGGAACGAACAGGACATGATGACTTGAGTCTTCACTGGACAGGAGTTAAAGCCGATACCCACAAGTGAGCGTAAACGTGGATTGAAAAAAATTCTTATTTATACACAGACACAAGAAAGTTATCTATCTCAGCCTATGTTCTGGATTGAAAAAAAAATTCTCCCTTTGAGAATGCATAACCACAGGTCTATCTTCACTTGGGTTTGGAGTTTGGATTTATACTACCTGTGTGATCTGAGATACCACAAATTGATTAATTAACATAAAAAGTATGCCCAGCCAGTGATACCCTAGGGTACTTAACAGAAGAAAACACAAACCCTCTTAAGATGATAAGAGATGTAAAACTATAAAATGATAAAAAGATCTATATTATAAAATTAATATATTTAAAATTATTAAGGACAAGAAAAAATTAAAAACATGAAGAACAAGATACCATAAATATAATAAGGCAGATCTGACAAATAGAATTTCTAGAACTGAAAAAAAATAGTCATTGAAATTAAAAATGCAATGGTCTGATTAAAATTCATAACTTTAAAGAAATAAACAGACTTGCATTTCTCTAAGATTATGTTTTCCCTAAGTGGTATTTTGCCAAGAGAAAGCTACACTGAATAAAATCTTAGATTTGTTCAACTTCCAATACTTTCTGCTTTACTCAGATCTGATCTGACCATCCAGAAGAATTTCATTAAGTTCTAATTATCGTGCTATAAGAACATAAGTGGAGCATTTTCAAAGAGGAGCCTTCAGGATAAGGCTGAAAACCTTATCATATGAGGGTACCTCAAAAAGTTCATGGAAAGATTTGTCTAATCTTTTAATTCTGTTTTTCAAAAATTTTTGGAAGTCCCCTTGTATGAGGAGTGTTTGAGAAAATGGAGTCACTGTAGCATGAAGAAGTGAAGAAGTCTCAAGGGGGACTGTTCACTGACCCCCTTGGAGTGGACATGAACAAGAAAGAAGCAGGGTGGTTTTATGTGGGCAGAGCCAGAACCAAACAGCAAGTCTCATGATGGCAAATTTCAGCCCAATTTGAAAATCAGCTGTCTGAAAATGAAAAACAAAAAACACACAAAAAAACAAAACTCTGAGATGTTTCTGATGGCCCTTTGTTATAAATATTGTAGAGTAGATTCTTGTATTGGGGTGTGAGGTGGGATTTGATGGCCTAGTTTTAAGTTTCCTACATGTGAATGACACTGACTATTGAGATTTTAAGCTATTCAGGTGAAGATAACCACATACCAGCATTGTTGACACAAAAGAGGAAGTTACTCTCGGCCTCAGGATTTCGGCTGTGTTTTAGGAAAATTCCTGAGGTATAGAATCTGGAACCCAGGAAATAACATTCAAGTAGAAATCTCTCTTCTAGAGAGTACTGTCACAAAAGAGGAAGTTACTCTCGGCCTCAGGATTTCGGCTGTGTTTTAGGAAAATTCCTGAGGTACAGAATCTGGAACCCAGGAAATAACATTCAAGTAGAAATCTCTCTTCTAGAGAGTACTGTCACGGTTTCTGCTTCATCATTCTTCTGATTTCAAATTATTTGCTTCCTAGGTCTGCAGAGGCCTCTCTCCAGGTCACTGGCAAACCAAGAAGCAAGGAATTGGCTCCATCCTACCTTTCAACCTTGTCTCCACTGCCCTGTCAATTCCTCTCTGCCACATGCATAACCTATATTATGCCATAACTCACCACCATTTAGCAGGGCTTTGAGATTACACTTTCATATTGCAATACTTTTGTTAAAGCCACTTGAAATGCTCTTTCCACATTGCTTATTGAAGCCAACTGTTTAACTGCTATCTGTTTAACTCTTATACTGTCAGAGTCTGAAAATGCCTTTAGAAGCCATGTGGGTAAATCCCCTCACTTACAAATGAAGAAAATGCAATTGAGATGAATTCCTAAGGTACATAAATTTCCCCCCATTCACCCTATAGTCAGAATTTAACACTTCCTTCTCTATACTGTAACACAAACAGAAGTCATATGTGTAGCGTGTCTGGGACCTTACCTATTCTAGATTAATAATATTTTTGAAGTTTAAGTATCCTAATTCTAAAAGGACACAAGGAATTTTTATCTATTTATTTATTTATTGGTGGCTGGCTGGTACAGAGATCTGAACCCTTGGCCTTGGTGTTACAACACTGTGCTCTAACCAACTGAGCTAACTGGCCAGCCTTGGAATTTTTATTTTTAATTTTGGTAAAAATATATAATACATATTTACCATCTTAATCATCTTTATCTGTCCAGTTTAATAGTGTTAAGTACATTCACACTGTTGTGCAACCAATCTCCAGAACCCCTTCATCTTACAAAACTGAAATCTCTATACCCACAACAGCTCTCCATTAAGCACAGGGAATTTTAAGGAGATATTTTATCATGTAAGGTGTGATAAAATAAATAAAGGAGGGCCGGCCCGGTGGCGCACTGCTACAGTGCGCCGCTTGAGAACGCGGTGGCGCTACCGCCGAGGGTTC
>NW_007733719.1:16811-58553 GCF_000696425.1 Galeopterus variegatus | reverse complement strand
TCTCTATACCCACAACAGCTCTCCATTAAGCACAGGGAATTTTAAGGAGATATTTTATCATGTAAGGTGTGATAAAATAAATAAAGGAGGGCCGGCCCGGTGGCGCACTGCTACAGTGCGCCGCTTGAGAACACGGTGGCGCTACCGCCGAGGGTTCAGATCCCACATACGGACCGGTTCCTGCTCACTGGCTGAGCGAGGTGTGGGAGCAACACCAAGGGTTGCGATCCTGTTGCCGGTCCCGGTCCGGTACGGGTGCGACACTGAGGGTTGCGATCCGTTGCTGGACACGAAAAAAGACAAAAAGGAAAAAAAATAAAAATAAAAAATAAATAAATAAATAAATAAAGGAATAATTTTTAAAGTATATATGTCTTAGCTGGAAAGAAACTTGAAAGATTTAATTTCAAGAGTTGCATAGTTATTTTGAAGCCTGGTGAAGAAAAGGTTTTAAAGATTTTTCTTTTGAAAGCCACCATGGGAAAAAAAAAGAATTAATATTTATAATGTTGATTATTTAAAAAGTATCAAATTGTATTAAAGGTGTTGGTTGTCTTCACTATCTTGCATAAGTATCCATTTTTAAACCTATATCTTATTACAGATGTCATACTTCCTTGGAAGCATTAGTTTTTAAATGATAGAAATTATGCTGAATTGTTTTTTATTCCAAAATTTTATTTAATCTAAAAAATCAAATATATGTAATAGAAAAGCACGCATAAAAGTGAATATTTTAGAAAATTATTAGTAAACTGTTTTATTAATGGATACTTTTAAAAAATTCTTTTTGAATAATGCCATATTTTAAAAGTAGTGTGAAGTGGTTAATAAGATCTCTTCCGGAGCCAGGTTGCCTAGTTTCAAATCATGAGTCCACTACTTCGTAGTTGTATGACCTTTAACAAATTACTTAATCTCTCTGTGCCTTAGTTGTCTCTAAAATTGGGACAAAATACTTACCTTATTTGACTGATATGAGGATTAATTGAATGAGGTGTGTAAAGTGCTTAGCACAGTACAGTAACTAGTACTTACTAAGTATTTAATAAATATTAGCTATTATTAATTTTATTATAGTTAATATAATTCTGGTGCTTGTACTCTCGATAATCTACTGTACTTCTGTTAACATTAATTTATTTTTATTCTTCTTTGTGTTAGAGCTGGGTGAGTTCTTTCCTTTCCCTACCCCTACTCAGTGCCTTGCATACAGCTGGATGAATAATAGTTACCTAAGCTAATGAATCTTTGTTGAATGAGTAAATGTATGAGAATTATAATATTTGTAAAAATTATAATATTTGTAATAGACACCATTTCAAAGGAATGTGTCTAAGTACTAGGGATAAAACAAACTAGCTTTTCAGCCTAATCAGTTTGGGTGTTTTTAAAATTACTCTTTAGAATTTGTTGAATGTGAGGACTATTTCAGTGGGTTGTTAGAGGTGGCTAAAAGGATGCACAAATTCACTGAAGAGGAGAGAGCCGAAATAGCACAATATATCTTTGCATAAGGGATTAACTTCCTGCACTGGGCTAAACTTGGTGTAACAAAAAGAGTATTGGATTGAAAAGACATCATTGTTCCCACAGGGCTCCCACTGCATGATCTTGGGTCACTTTTCCTCTTTAAGCCTCAGTTTCTTCACCTATAAAAATGAGAGGATAGCATCTAAAGTCCATTTCTCCATTCAGAACCTGTGGTGGTTCCATGTTGCTAAACTCAGGTGTATCTGGGAACCTGTGGCATGACTCTCCAGGACAGTGCCAGTTCTCCTCCCAGCCTGCCAAATTTCAGTCGTTAGAACCTATTTTGATTAATAATATGTCCCCCTGAATTGGTGCCAGTTGGAAAATTGTGGAATGGAATGTGCCACCTGGGTTTGGATTTGGAAATCCAAAGTGTTATTGCCTTGAGGTATAAGGATGTTTCTGTTGAGCTATGGCAGCGAGTAGGCTGATAATACCAGCCATGGCAGTTTGCACTTGGACCAAAAAAGAGGTCTTCTTTGCTAATGAGAGCAGAATGTGGGGAGAGCTCATTCATCTCCTTGCAGCAATTTGCTCTATGAACCTGTGCACTGGTGATACAGTATCACAAACAGAATCAGTGCATCAGAAAAGTGATAAAAAATAAAACTTCTTTATGCTTCTGTAATATTAAGCTGTTTATAATCTTTATCATACTTGATCTCACAGTACTCAGAATGAAAATCAGGTCTTTAGTTCCTACATCCTATTATATCATTTAGGGATCTCTGTTGAACTCCAGTGTACTTTCATTTTGGGGAGAGTTGCCTTTCTTGCTCTGAGAAGACATGGTGGAATGGAAAGGGAACATGGTCTGCCTCTAACTGTTGTTTGATCTTGAAATAGTTGAATATTTCCTCTCTCTGGGCTTCTGTTTCCTCATAAGTAAAATAAGTAAAAGGCCTCTAAGCAACATTTTCCTCTTGGAAGCCTGAGAGAATATTGTGCTGTTAATTTCTCATATTGTGATGAGAATAAAATGTATAAACACTTCAATAACTGGAAGTGTTATTGATTTGTACCTAAAATATAACGTTAATATGGAGGATGGTCCCATCATACATTGGAATAAAGGACCATATTTTTGTCTATGTCTACAAATACCTGATCAGCATTCAAACAGTGAATTCATTTTGTTAAAATGCCCTCTATTTCAAGGGACTCACACAGGCACATTGTTTAACTCTGTGATTTTTACATAAAAAAGAGGGAAGAAATGGACCTAAAGTGTGTGGCTGTGGTGTTCCAGACACTTTACATACTCATTTACTCATTCAGCAAATATTAGGGTACCTAACATGTACCTGGCACTGTAACAGAGCTGGGCAAGGGACTGATAGAGCAGCTACCACAACAGTGTGGTCCCTACTGTCATGGAACACATTGGTTGGAGAGATGGATAATAAACAAATAGTCAAGAAAATTTCAAAATAGAGATAATGTTTATGAAGATAAAATAGAAGGAATGACTGGGAGGGGTGGGGGAACACAGAGAGAAGGTGGCTGTCTGCAAGCCAAGAAGAGGGCCCTCATCAGGAACCAAACTGGTCAGTACCTTATCTGAACTTCCCAGCCTCTAGAACTGTGAGAAATAAGTGTCTGCTGTTTAAGCCAGTCTATGGTATTTTGTTAAAGCAGCCCAAGTGTGTTATAAGGAGTTGGCTCATGCAGTTATGGAGGCTGAGATATCCCAAGATCTATTGTTGGCAAACTGGAGACTTCAGGAGAGCCAATGATATTGTTCCAGTACAAGTCTGAATTGCTGAGAACCAGGAGAGCCAATGGTATAGTTTCAGTCTGAGTCCAAAGGCAGGAGAAGACTGAGACTGATGTCCCAGCTTGAAGACAGTAAGTCAGAGGGACTGAATTCTCCCTAACTCCATTTTTTTGTTCTGTTCAGGTCTTCAATGGGTTAGATGATGTCCAACCAC
Organism: Galeopterus variegatus; assembly: GCF_000696425.1. Lineage (NCBI taxonomy): Eukaryota > Metazoa > Chordata > Mammalia > Dermoptera > Cynocephalidae > Galeopterus > Galeopterus variegatus. The sequence continues at coordinate 55,089 of NW_007733719.1, read as the reverse complement.
ATTGGGGAGAAAGATCTGCTTTACTCAGTCCACTGATTCAAATGTTCGTCTCATCCAGAAACACCCTCACAGACACAACCAGAATAATGTTCAACCAAATGTCTGGGCACCGTGTGCCTAGTCAAATTGACACATAAACTAAACCATCATAGGTGTGCTTTGTATAAGGCAATGCTGAGTGTGAGGCTGAGTTGTTGGGGAATAGGAGGGAAATACACGACACAGTGTGCACCCGCAGAGGGCTACTGATACAGTAAGGAAGAGAAATACAAATAATAAAAAATTAGCTAGTGATACTAGGCGGTGTCTAAAGTGACAAGTCAATGGGTTTCAGACTTAAGTTTCCAGAAAAGGAGCAACTACTGCAAGTGGGGAGGACAGGGAAGATTTCATAAGGGAGGCAGAACCCGTTATGGACATCGATGAGAGGGGTGACTGATTTCACAGTGGACCAAGGCACAGGGGTGGTGGTTTAACAAGAAGTAGTTGGCAAATGGTGTCTGAATGGTGGATGGAGTAGGACAGGGCTCCTGCCCATGCTCGTGCAGTTTGCTTACTGCACAAGGACATCTGACTGAGGAGACAAGTGGGGCCTGGAAGGCAGCCCCACATTCTGCTCACCTAGCCAAGTGCCCTGGTGCTGGAGTGAGTCCTATGCAGGCACCCAGAGGAAAGGGTGTTTTTTGCTAATTCACATGGAGACTCTGCAGCAGACCTTCAGGAGGGAAATAGTAAGATAAGTTTGAAATAGATGGGAGGGGCCAGATCACGGAGGACATTTCCTTGTATGAAGAATGCTACAAAACGATAGAAATGTGCAGCTTTGGTGATAAAGGTGATTGTTGTGTGACTTGTGACCCTACACTGTAGGTAATCCTGGACCTTTTTCGATGCCAGGAGCCTTATCTGTCTGGCATAAAATAGATCCGTAGCTTTTAAAAATTATATTTACCTGATCTTTCTCCAAAGCAAACTTTATAACTGACCCACTTTGTTCCAATATCAAATCAGCCTGATTTAATTTTATAAGCCAGTCATGGAACAAGAATCTGTCCTATGATTCCAAAGTGTTCTGTTCTGTAGCTCCACTATAATTACAGACAAATGCATCTAATCGTCCCATCATGTGTTCCCCTGAGTTACAGAATTCTTTTTTTCCTTTATTTTATAATCTTGTTATCTTGTGATACTGCGTCATTTAATTATTCCCCAAAATAGAAATCTTCAGAAAATCTGCTCAGAAAAAAGTGATTTGCTGTTCCCAGCTGGAGTCACAGCTGGGGTGTTTACTCAGAAATTAGTTATTTTCAGAGCTTTGGGATTGCTGTTTTTCTTAAGGGGTCTCATCTGCTACCTAAGACTGTTGAAGCCCTCCTGCATATCACCTGAGGGAATTTCATAAACTCCAGAGAAGGACTAAGTGAGTGTCCTCAGAGGTCTGGAAGCCCATAGCTCTGTGTAAGGTTGAGTCTGGTTGCCCTCTCTGATATTAACCCTCAAATGTCTAGCTGTATTCATTCAGTAACTCTGTAAACATTTCCTGAGCATCTACTACGTGTCAAACAATAGGACAGGCATTGGGAGCACGTAAGTGAGTAGAGCACAGTCCCCATTTAAAGAAGTATACAATCTCTAAACTTGATCATCAGAAGAGCTGGAATTTAATTTTACTAGCTCTGCCACCTACTAACTGCCATCTTTAAGCCAGCCAATTAGTTCACTGGAACCTCATTTTCCTAAAAAACCAGTAACAGTGAGTTGACGTTCCTGTAAGAGGCATGAAATATTGTAGAGATTAATTCAGGTTATCTGAGAGGAGTGACACTGTGTAGCTGGTCACTCGGCGTTCTCCTTCCCTCTTCCTCAACATATGTGTGTCTCCTTTGGATCTTTACAGACTAAAGAAGACTCATTATTTTAGCTTTCCTAAAATCAGAGCCATTTCATTTTGTCCTGCTCTTCTCTGGATGCCTTCTACTCTCACTGTCATTTGTGTGTAGGTGAGTGGACCTGACATGTTATGTCACAAATGTGAAAGTACTATGGCTCACACAAGATGAGGTCCACCTTTATGTTGGGTTTCCAATAAACTTTCTAAAGATAACTAACATTTTTTCACCTCCCACTCTCTCAGTCTTTTTGTTTTTGCCTGTGATAGCTCACAAGACTGTCTTCAGGAAATAATTTTCTGTCTTTCCAGGTTCTTTTACTGGGTTGTAGTTGAGCACTCCAGTTTATGATCCTCTGATAGGATTATTTCCCCCAAATGTGTTTTCTTAAACTTAGTCACATTAAAACTCCTCTGCCACTTTTCTGCCCACGTCCGCATCTTCTTTCAGTTTATCCCTAATCAGCCTGGCATTTTAATCCCTGGAAGAGCTGAATACCATCTGCAAACCTGGCAATTTTCCCGTGCACTCTCTTCCAGATCGTTTATATGAATGTTAGCTAAGACACCACACAGCTTGCTCTCCATCTAAGAAGTGCCTTAGTTGCAGAGCATTTGATTTAACAGCTTAATCACTGAATTAATAATATCAAGGACCAGCCACAGACTCTTACCTTTATCCAGAAAAGTATTCATGTCTTCCTATTCTTTGTTTCTTATTCCTAAACCAATTATCCATAACAGAAATTTCTCCATGTAGTGAAAGAAAGTTTTATGATCCATGACTTAGAAAACAAGTCCAAATTTGTGTTAAGAACCCCTTTACCAATATAAGGCCCTACCTGACTATTTTAGGTGTCATTTATTTCTCTGTTCCAGGACATTTACAGTGGGAGTCCTATAACACTTTCTATCATTTTATTGAATCTTAGTTTTTAATGTCACTCTCATTTCCCAGCTAGCTTCTAAGTTCCTAGGCCTAATCAATCAAGTGATTGATTGAGTTGTCATGTGAGTGCTGTGCAACAGCTTTTGACTTGCAAAGTACCAGTAAAATAGCAAATCCCCAAGTCTAGTTACTGTACTGGCTTCCCAAATGACCTTTGAGCCCTGATTCATTCCCTTCAGTCTCCTTCACATTGCGGACAAAGTGGTCCCTCAGATATTAGGTACATGTGACCATGTCACCTCTCTGCTTAAAATCTTTCAGAATATTTTTGGAAACAGTTGGGACAACTTGAATATAGACACAGTAAATATGTTAATAAAAATTGTTAATTTTGCTTGGTGAGATAATGTTATGGTGCTTGTATTTAGTTATTACCCTAGAAAAGGCAAATTCGTAGAGATGGAAAGTAGATTAGAGGTTAGCAGGGACTCGGGGGAGAGGAATGGGCAGTTTATTGCCTAATAGCTACAGAGTTTCTGTTTGGGATGATGAAAGAGTTTTGAAAATAAATAGAGTGGTGATGGTTGCACAACATTGTGAATGTACTTAATGCCACTGAATTGTACACTTAAAAAATGGTTAAGGGCCGGCCCGGTGGCGCACCGGAGAGTGCGCTGCTTGGGACTCCCGCCGAGGGTTCGGATCCCATGTGGAGACTGGTTCCCGCTCACTGGCTGAGCGCGGTGCAGGCGCAACACTGAGGGTTGCAATCCCGTTGCCAGTCCCCGGTACGGGCGCGACACCGAGGGTTGCGATCCCGTTACCGGTCAGTAAAAAAGACAAAAAGGAAAAAAAATGGTTAAAATGGCAAATTTTGTTATGTATATTCTGCCACAATAAAAAGATAAGAATAAGAAGTCATTTAATTACCAGTTAGAGATAATATGTAAAAATTTGCGAGAGAAATGCCATAATGTCTGGGATTTGCTTTAACATACTCAAACCATAGTCCCAACAACAAAAACAGTGAGGGTGATCAATGAAAAAGATTGGCAAAATGCTGATAATTAGTGAGGATGAAATTTTCCACAATAAAAAGCTTTTAAGAAATCTTTTGGAGGATAGCCATTCCATCCCAAACTACTCATCCTGGCATTTGAAGCCCTTTAGTCTGCCTCAGGAGCCTCAACTCTCACTGCTCGGCCAACAGTGAGCAGATCCCTTGCAGTGCCTTGAGCAGTTGCTTGAGCCCCTGTGCCTTTGCCCTCACCTTTCAATTCTCCTTCCTCCTCCTCATGTGGCAAGTTTCTACTCATTTTTTAAGATTCTGCTCAATGTCTATGGAACCTTTCTGGACTTCTCCATGTAGAGAGAGCTGCTCCCTCCTTTGGGTCCCCTTAGTATTGTGCTCATACTTCTGCTACAGTGTATACCCTGTATTATGATATTTTATTTATGTTTCTGTCTCCCCACTAACCTGTGACGTAGAGGAAAATTACTTTTTTCTACCTTGAGGATAAAGGAAATGTAATTCCCACTGTACATCTTTCTGAGCTATATGAAACTATTGTTACTGTTTTATAGTTGTGTGCTTTAAATTTTCTTTTAAAGGAAAAAACTGAAGGTGGGAATGTGAATACGGGTTCTAAATCTTAAGACTTGAAAGGGATCTTAGCAATTACTCCTATGGATATCAGTTTCCTTTTCCAGACTGTGCTTTACTTGGCGACTACTAACACATTTTTATATTTCCAGCACCTACCACTGGGTGCTCAGAAAATCTTTGCTGAATTTACTGACAAATCAGCCTTTCTTGCTACAGGTTGCAAAAAGCCAGCTATCCATCTTGGGTTGTGTGTGGAAGCACACTTTTTAGAAGAGACAGTTAACCTTTGGGCATGGTTTCTCAGAGCAAAAAAGGCACCAGGAAGGATATCCCTGGATTGGTGGAGTGTGCGGTTATCCGGCCGGTTCCATGCGTGGAGAAGGACTTCAGTGTGCCTGCAGTACCCATCTTGCCAGTGGATGGCAGTAGGTGCTCACAAACTCACCAAGACCAATTGGCAGGCCCGATTTTACCCTTGTAGTGTAGATTAGGAAGTAGGAATCCCCTACTCTTTCTAATTTATTTTCTAATTTCTTTAAGCCTTAAGATGTTTGGTTAAAATAACAAGGCCTGAATGAAAACCAGAAACGAAGTACCTTGTCTAGAACAGTGCTAGGCATTTACTAGATGCTGGACTATTTCCAGAGCTCTAATAAAGTCCTCTTCTCCCTAAATGCCTTCTAGAGCCTGCAGATGCATCAGTAGTGCTGTCATCTTCTAGACTGAGGTTTGATCCTTGTGTACATTTCAGTCATCTAGGGAGGATTTACACTCTAGGCTATTGCCTGGTCCTTTAGCTCCAGTGTAGATGGAGATTAAGAACTGATATTCGTGTGGAGAAGGATAGGGAGGAAAAAGCATGACACCTCGGGAATGGTGCATGGGAGGAGAGAGGAGAAGATGGCTGAGTGGGTAGAAACAGCCTCAGGCCACTCAGTCCTGAGGGTGACCTCCTCTGGTTTTCTACATTGGTCCAGCCTAGACCACCACTCCTAACATCTCCAGTTGATAAGCAGGTCCTGATTGTGAACCTACTGAGTACCAAGCTCTGTGAAGGATTTGGAAATTTAGATACAATGATTGTATGTGTACAGGCCTAAGCTCAGAGCATATAATCAAACAAGAAGATATAATCAATATTTTAAATCCAAAATGTTCTGGAAAATCCAGGACTCACATATGGGATGGTCCTTGCTCATAATCCTGTGGTCTGAGCGTGGAGGTGAGGTAGGGGTGTCAGATTATTACACAACTGATTTTGAAAGGTGATACCAGATGGTGATGCTGTGAGCCAAATATCATAAGCAGACAATCAAAGTAATGAAAGTTCAGAAGAGGAAGAAGCCACGCCAGCTGTGATAACTGTAAAACAGCATAAATGTTTGCTGTATTTTGCTAATAGCACTTTACATTTTTCATAGCATTTCAGAGTTTCCAGAACACTTTCTTGTCATCTCATTTCAGTAAGTCTTCACAACAACCTCTGAGCTAGATAGTATTAAATGAGGTAAAATACATAAAACACTTAGATTAGTGTTCATTGCATAGTGTTCACTATTATTACTATTATTGGAATTATCTTATAATGAGGAAACTAAGGCTTAGAGAGGCAGTTACTTGAGAAGTGGTAGAAGTAGGTCTGAACTCAGCTCCCCTCGCTGCTATTTCTAGAACACTTTTTCCATTATCTCATGCATAAAAGAGGGAGTACTTAAGCTGTGCCTGCCTGAGTGGGGCCAAGTTTTGACAAGGCAGAGAAATCTCTGAAATCATGCTCCTCAGCCTCAGAAGCTGGAGCTGGTAGGTGAATGGGAATTCATGAAGGTATTCACTTCCCTGAGTAACAAGAGTTAAATCTAGAAGCCTTTACTCATTTTAGTATTAAGGGGAGATGGTTCATTACCTGGCCCATCAAGGAAGCTGCAAGCCATTAAACTCACATAGATCTTCAGCTGTTAGGCTTGTTAAGAAAATGTTACAATAGGGGGAAATTGACAACACAGGCACCACAGATATTTTTAGTCAGTGTTTTAAGGATGTACATCTTGAGTTCTGTTTAGGATTGAGCACAAGGGAATGAATTTGGGTTTATTTGACAAGACTGCCAATCAGAAAGTCCATACTGAGTACTTTCTCTGTTCTCATTTTATGCAAGGGACTGTATAGGGAAACTAAGGGAGGTGAAGTAACTTTCCCAAACTTTCAAACACTGGTGAGAGTGGTATAATCTTTTTCTTGGGCAGGGGTAGTTTGGCAATATCAGTAAAAACTGTAACTGCCTCTATTTCTTGCACCAACAATTCTGCAATAAATTATTAATCCTATGGGCATATTTTTAAATGTATGTCATTGTAGCACTATTTGTAATAGTTTGCTTGTATAACAAACAAGAAACTAGAAATCTAAAAGCTCACCGATGAATATTGGATAAATAACTACATGCCCTTCGAGTGGAATTTTACGCAACTATTAAAAAGAATGAGGTCCATCAGTATGTGCTGAAATCATATCACTAAGATAAATTTTTAAGGGAAAAAAAATTAAGATTCAAATGAAAGGGTTTATGTAACATGATGCCACAGGTATATGTCTGAAGTGTGTATGTATGTAGATGTATCCACATGATTTCCCGCCCGCTGGAAGGATATGCTTGATAATGCAGAGTATGTGTGATAAGAGAGGAACGGGAAAAGAGAAAATTTTATTTTTCATTTTATCCTTTTATGTACCTTTGAAGGTAGATAGATTGCTTGGTTTAGCTGTATGATGTATTATTTTTAAAACATTTAAGCTTGTGGTCACACAGCCAGGAGATGTTATAGCTAGGATTCACACCCCAGACTGTGATTGCAGAGTGCATCCTTTGGATTCTAGCATACTGCCTCCTACTAGTGCTCTTTTTACTATCAGGAAGCCCTTCTGTCATTTGCTAACAAGTTGCAAAATTTTTTCATGAAAATACCTGGAACCAAAATGTCCAAGGGCCAGGAGCTGTGAGAAGGTTCTCATTCTCCAGAAGAGGGCCCTGTGCCCCTTCTGCCTACCATCTTGGCTCCTTTTCTATAAGATTGTGGCTCAGCCAAAGGGGTCAGTGACCCAGGACCAGGAAACAAAGATTTTCAGCAGGACAAATTACCTTAAGGAAAAGGCATTAGGATAGCTGGAGAGGTAGGGGTGGAGAGAAGGCATGAAAACAGTTTCATTAGCCAACTTGGTCAATGGGCAAGTGCAGGAAGTGGCAAATAAACCCGGCCAGAATCTATAAATATACTTCAGTATACTCCAGTGTGTGTTCAAAACCCACAAACCAAATGAGTGAATAGAAAACTTGGCAGCATGGAAGCACCTAGATGTAAACTCTTAGTTCTAGGCTTAACTCCTCTGAACTTTACTGTGATTTAGGCATTAAGATTAATATACTCTGAGTTTCAGTTTCCCCATCAGTTAGATGGACAGCACTAAATCTCCTGGCTTCCTCACAGAGTAGTGAAGAACAAATAAGACAAGGAATGTGCTTTGAAAATGCAAGGCATCACACAGAATGAGAGGTTATTGTAATGCCTCTGAGGCTTACCTCACAGAAGGAGAGCTGTTTTGACACAGGAAGATACATAGGAGGAAGCATCAAAAAAGCATTGCTGGTAACAAGGCAGACATACCTCCCCAATGAAAGTAAGGGACCTCATGGGTTATTTATTCCAGTTCCTCCTTTTTATAGTCATGGACAAAGACCTACAAGAGTTCAAGATCTGCAGAGCAGTGATAGTGCTATGCATTGACTCTATTAGTTAAACGCATAAATACGATGTGTTAGTAGCCAAAGGGAGGGCATATGCTACAGGCCCCCTGCCGGAGGAGCTTACTGAGCTGTGAATGTTGATCAGTGTTCTGGAAGCAAGCTGAAGGGAAGCTTAGTAAGGAATTGGGGCAGAGGTGGGGGGATGGACTGGAGTGATCCAGATCCAGGATGGCTGAGTGCCTCAGAGGAGCAATCTGAGGGTGGCCAGGGACTTGGAGAGGACAAATGACAACTTCCTAGAACAGGCTGTTCCAGAACCCGTAGAGAAAAGGAAATAGCCTGGCCTCATCCTGGCTAGCTGAACAGGAACCAGAGTAGGAAGTATTTGTAGTAGGACTAGCACTCACAACATCATTATGTCCCTTTTGAGTGGAAGAAGAAAAATGGAAAAAGAAATGCAGTGCAGCACACATGGCGAGTCAGTTTATGCAGTGACAGGAAAGATGGGAAGAATAAGTCAGCAGAGGGAGACAGTGCTGTGCAGCGCAAAGGGCACTGGACTCAGAGTCCTACAGATCTGGGGGTGAATACTGGCCCTGTCACTCACCTGCTGTATGACCTTAAACATGCCATTTTCCTCTTCTGAATCTTGGTTTCCTTGTCTCTAAAAAGACTTTTCTCCCTATCTGTAAGTTGTTATGAGGATTAAATATGATGTTCCTGAAAGCAACTAGCATGTAATTCCTAGAACATGATGCCCAATATATATTGATTTATTCCTTTATTTTGGGGAGAGACTCCCAGAAAACCTCCAACAAAATATGTTGATTGGAAATGTTAAGCCCTGGAAAGTGAGCCCAACTTAGCTAACAGGCAGTGTGGAAAGGCCCTTTTTACAGATGGAGACCCAGCCTAAATGGGCAGATAAGAAAATCTCATGGTGAGAAGGTAGGTTAGAAGCAAGGTAGGAATGAATATAAATATAAGCATAAACATAGTCTACTTAGAAGGAGCTACGATGCCATTAGTGCATTAATGTGAGGTTCCTCTAGATCCATGGCAAACTGGGAAGATGCCATGTACTGCATAACTCGGCTTGCATCATTTTCTTGACTTGCTCAGAAATACAGGATAAGTTTTATATTCAGTTGTAGTGACTTTCCTCAGTCTCCTCTCTTTTTATTTATTTATTTATATATATATGTATAATTAATTCCCTCTCATTCATTGGTTGTTTCTTAATCCTTGTTTTGTTGGTTATATTTTTAAATTATTAATTGCCTCAGATCCTTTTCATATGGGTATGAAGTGATAAAGTGATGATAACAGTTTCTCTAAAAACTAAAACCCCAATGGTGGAAACCAACCAGAAAATCAAAGTGAAACGTAGGATCAGGGAAGATAAGGGAACTATAGAAACATACAGGATTGACTTAGTCTTTACCAAGAATAACACCAGGGAAATTCCTACTTCTAGAATTTTTTGTAGTCGAAGACCAGGAATGTTATCATAAAATTACAAAACCTGAGAGTGAAAGGGTACTTTGGGTGATTATGCAGATGGGTAAATTGAAGCAAAAAGAGAGGAAATGTTTTGAGGTCTCATGGTGATCCCGTAGTGATCACCATGAGCGAGGGTCAGTACCCTTGACTCTCATTCTGGGGTTTTATCTGCTGCAGTCTTCTTCTTTGTGCTAGTAAATATCTGACTTCAAGCACCTGTACAAAACTAATTTGTGTGGGTTTTTTCCTTTCTCCAGGGCCAAGTGCTTTCGGGGCAAAAAAGTCCTTGGAGATTTTGATATCAAGGTGGAACAGGTAATCAGCCTGAAGCCCAGAGTGGCATCTGTGTCAGCACCGTTCCCACTTGGCACCCTGGAGTGAACTGTCTGGTTCTGCTGAATGGAGCACAGCATCCACCACTGGGTGCTGGGCTCTCCGTCTCCTCTCTCCCCCCCTTTCCCCAGGACTTTTCTCTCTGTGAGGCTGCATCTTTTCATTTGCCTGATGTCTTTTCATGATTCCGGGGTCTGTAGATAGGCGGTGTGGCTCTTAGGGCCCTCTTGCAGTGCAGGGTTCCCAGGCTGAGAAAAACCTTAGAAGAATGTCTTCCTAGGACACTGGCAACACTTCTGCATTGTTGATGGCAAGGCATTTCTGGGCAAGCACATGTTTGCCGATCAGGTGTACTGCTTTCAGCAATGCCTACCCTGGGCCTGAAGCTACACTTCAGAGGGAACTTAGAAAAGAACACCTCCTTGGGCTGGCCCTGTGGCTCACTCGGGAGAGTGCGGTGCTGGTAGCACCAAGGCTGTGGGTTCGGATCCTATATAGGGATGGCTGGTAAGCTCACTGGCTGAGCGTGGTACGGATGACACCAAGCCAAGGGTTGCAATTCCCTTACTGGTCAAAAAAAAAAAAAAAAAGAACACCTCCTTGTTTTAATGCAGTGAAGTCCTGAAAGGCCCATTTTTTTTTAACCTTCCTCTATCCCTTGCTTCCTGATAAATGGAGGATTAGGTCCATCTGGGGAGGAGGAAGATGTCAAATTTAAACAATGCATGTATTTTCCATGTAGTAATAGAAGTTGCTTGTTATTCATTACAGTGTTATGATTTACAGTGTACTTTCCTATTCATTATTCATTCGGTTCTTAAAACATCTTGTTAGATAGACAGGGTTCATAAAAATTTCCATTTTCTAGATTGAAATCCAGAGAGAACAAGTAACTTGCTTAATGCCTTATGGAGCTAGTTGGGGACAGAGCAGAACTAAAATCCAGTTGCCTAAACTAAAACCTAGTGGTTTTATGTTGAAACTGATAAAGGGGACATTTGTCCCAGTTTGCATTCTCAATCTGTAGAGAATCAGCACAAAAGATGCTGGACTGAGAGTCAGAAGACCCAAGTTTTGCTCTTGTCTCTGCCAACAGTAAGTTTTGTTTGTCCAGAAAAGTCACTTAACTGCTCTGTGGCTCAGTTTCTCTTTGGTAAATGGGGATAATTATCTCTGTTCCACCTGCCTCATACATAGGGTTGCTTTGAGAATTAGATAAAATCAGTATGTGAAAATGCTTTGAAAACTGTAAATAAATGTTTGGTAGTATGAACGCTGCTGCTGCCTTTATGTGGAGGACTTGGCAACTTGGTGCTGTGGACTTATTCCCCTACTGTTATTTTCCAGGCGGAATTTTCAGAGCTCAACCTGGTGGCCCATGCAGATGGGACCTATGCTGTGGATATGCAGGTGCTCCGGAATGGCACAAAAGTTGTTCGGTAAGGGTCTTTATGTCGTCAGGGTCACTGTTACTGTCTTTAGAGTTACTACCTCTGGCTTGAAGAGGTGGTTTCAAAGTCAAATGTTGATGAGATAGCAGTGCTATGGATAGTGTACAGAACTTAATGATGTATGATGCATGGAGGTGGCAGAGAAGGCAGAGAAAGCCAGCTCCTGCCTTCACGGAGCTCTTAGTCCAATGGTGGAGAAGACAACCTTAAGCTTCACAGACTCAGAGCTCACTTGGAGGGAACTGGATTCCTTCTAGGACTCCTGGCTCCTCTCTCCCTTCAGCCAGTACAGCTCTGTGCTTTTATCTCTTCATTCATTTCCCCTTGAAAACAGGGTTCCATGCTTTTTTTTAAAGTTTGAAAATGACTAATTTTCCATTTCATGTTGGTTTTCTTGGATTTACCCAGTGAGTCAGTGGCAGAGCCCTGCGCTCTGTGTGAGTGCTCTTGCCCCCAGCCCCATGTTCTTTCTATATTCCTCATTCCCAGGAACTTAGAAGTCTGCTAAGAAAACTAGGGTTGGAGGAGACATTGTGGGTAGAAGAAAATGAGCAATTATTGAGCACTCACATGCCAGGTGGTGTGCTGGGTGCCTACAGATGTGATGTTGTCATACTCACAACAGTTCTGTGAGTGAGATAATGAGGATTCCAGACAGGTGGAAGTGATTTCCAAAATGTTATTCTTCCCAGGAGCTCAGCAAGGCTTCAGATTTTTAGACATCAGTCTTGCTCCAGAAAGAGTCTTCATCTTACCCTCTTCCATACCTCAACCTGCAGTAACCTGACACTGAGGCTTACTGTTCCAATAGGAACTGGGTCAGTGACAGGCAAGGCCAGACTGGGGGTGCCTGGGACCTAATGACAGGAAATGTGAGCTCATTCATCCTGGAGACTGAAGAGGAAGACAGAAAAAGAAATGTCCAACCAGGTGAGGAGTGAGCTCATGTAGATCTTACAAAAGAGAATGGATGAGCTCCTCCATCTGCAGGTAGAAGAAATCATGGGCGTGTGTGCACACAAGCAGGGGGCAATAGGAATGTCCAATAACCGGGATCTGACTAGAATAAGGCAGGCCCTCTCAGTGCCAATGTAGGCACCCAGGAGCTGGCCACAAGCATAAAGCTCCATCGAAGGTTGGAGTTTGATCTCAGGCATACTGGAGCCACCTTCCGAGAACTGGAGCACAAGGAGGTCAGAGCAGTTCCAACAGATGACATTATGACAGTGCTAAGTCCCCTGAGCCACTGAGGAGGGCTTCTTCAACCCCCACTTTAAAAGACTGATCTCTGAGCCTGGGTGGGGCTGGGTGTGTAGTTGGGGGTTGGATGGGTGCCTGGGCAGAAAACCAGGCAGGTCATTGCACATGGTATGAACCTGCAGAGCCTTAGAGCCATGAGGGTGGATGCTGTCACAGCACTAACTCTCTGGGAAGGTGGGGCTCCTCTGCAGCTCGGGCACAGAGACAGGGGCCCTGGTCCTGTGGAGCAGCTGTGGCTAGGAGCTTTGCTGACTAGAAGTGAAATGCAGGGAGCTTTCCCATGCATGGGAACATTCTATGCTCTCAATGCTTCCTGTAGCCGTTGCTCAACCCTATTTCTGCGAAAAATATTTGAACTCCTCCCTCGTGTCTGCTTTGGAAGAACAACATTGGGAAGTCTGGCATCTGTTCTCAGCTAGCCTGGCCCCTTGCTTTCCTGAGGGCCTGCTGAGGGCATTACCTATTTTAAGGAGCAGCTTTCAGGAGCCAGAACAGGACACTGAGATCAGGGCCTCCGTGGCAGTGTGGTGAAGACAGCCAAGTATGTTGTCTTTGGAGTCTTTCGGGACCTGCCTAGAGGACCAACTCTGGAGCCACAAGGAGCTTTGGGCTCTTACACTGCTCCATGAGGATGGGGAAAAATCTTTTTCACTTAAGTTATAAGGGTCTAGAAAGATTTCTTCCCTCCTGAAGATATTTGTACCTTAGAAAAAGGCAATGCTCAGCCCAGAGAAATAAAGGAATTTCAGAAATCTGTTCCTCAAATCTCCTTTGGAAACTGCCATTATACCTCATTTCTTAGTCCACAAAGAAGTAACATTAATAAAATGAGGGCTTGGACCAGGTGGTCCCTAAGACCTCTTCTCTGTGTTGGGCTTTGGAAATGGGAGACAAGATGCTGTATGGCCTGCGGTGCTGCTTAATGACAAACCTGCCTCTACCTTCTCACCAGGTCCTTCCGGCCAGACTTCGTGCTCATCCGGCAGCATGCATTCGGCATGGCAGAGAACGAAGACTTCCGCCACCTGATCATTGGCATGCAGTACGCAGGCCTCCCCAGCATCAATTCACTGGAATCTATTTACAACTTCTGCGACAAGCCATGGGTGGTGAGTAAGGCCCTCTTTTTCCCCCAGGTAAAAGGGTAGGATCTGGGCCCTGTATCTCTCAACCTCCCAGGAGGGACCACTGGTACTCAAGATAAAGTAGGCACCAGCGAGTGGATGCTCAAGGAGCTTCAGCTGGGACATGGGGTATGGTGGGCTGTCACCAAGCACATTATCACATGTCATGGGCTGGGCACCTTTGCTGCAGAGCAGACCTCTGGCCTCATGGCAAAGTCAAACAAAGATTCTGTGAAGAAGCCCTTACAGGTCCATAGGCTCTGCCGTTGGCCATGGGCTGCGATGTTAAAAGGCCTCTTTCTTGCCTCTTAGAATGATCTAACTATTGGAATGATCTAACTACTGGAAAGGCCTGAGGGAGGCCAGTGGGTACAAAGAGGATGGTCCAGCTGAGAGGGGTGTTAGGAGTCCTACCATGTATTTCAATAACCTTAAAATGAAATTGATTCACATACATATGAATCAGACATATATATGAGCTGGAAGTACCCTTGGAGATCATCACACCTCACCCCTCCATGGTAGAGATGTAAGAATTAAAGAAGGAAAGTAAGGACTATAAAACCACTTATTGTACGTGCCAACTTTGAGATTTTCCTGCATCAATTTCATTTAATCCTTACAATAACCTTACAAAGAAGATATTATTATTGTATTATCATTATTATCACTTTTTACAGAGAAATGAGACCCTGAAAGGATTAAGTAACTTGCCAAAGTTATAGAGCCAAGATTTCTCCAGAACACACTGCCTATCACATAGATTGGGCTAGCACATGAGTAAGAAGCTGGCCTGATTTTCTCTTAGTTGGCCGGTCTGGAAATGTGAGAGGGCAGTAGAAACTTTGAGGCAGAGAGCAAGAATGGGACTAGGAGGGAGAGTGACCTCTGATGGCTACTGGGGCACTCTGGCCTCCCCTCTGACAGCTGAGGGGACCCAGCTCCTCTGCTAACTCTGCTGCTCCAGGCTGGCCCTCTCAGAAGGAAATGCCTGCCCCTAGTCACATCCTCTTCATCTTCTTGTTTTGCAAAGATCAAAATCAAGTGTCATACAAAATGGATTGCCAGGATTCCTGGCACTGGTGGCTTATTGTGAAGTTTCACAAACTTCCCCACCCCTCAGGGAGCTGGAGGGGGCATATTTTTTAAAACAAACAGATTCATCCCCTCTACTCTTGATCTTTTCTTCATACCTGAACTAACAGCTTCCCTATTCCTTTGAAAGCCAGGGAGACCAGGGAGAATAAGAGAAAAATGGGCAAGGACTCAGAAGGTCTGGGAGCTACCATGGTTGAGGAGGAGGCTGGGTTCCCGAGCTCTACTTGTTCAGCCTTTCCCTCTGTGTGACCTGAGGCACCGGGAATCCTAGAATTCTACAGAAAAGAGAGTTCTGCTAAAAGAGTAGTGTGATTTCAGAGTGTTGCCAATCACAGAAGAGCACATGTGAGGCCTTCACCAAGTGTCTTTTCTGGAGACCTCCTCTTTCTCCTCAATCACATGACCTTCCTTCCCACTGCGCATCTGCCCTAGCCCACCCCCAGCCCCAGTACTGGTCAGAATTTGGCTTTCCTATAGCCGCACAGGGCGACTCTACTACTATCAGCTTTTTCTAGGTGATTTTATGAATTATCAGCTCTCTAATCTTCTCTGTGCCTGGTTTCTTTAGCTATAAACTGGGAATAATGGTAGTACCTGTCATCACTTCGCCAGCCTCCTCGTTACAGTCCCTTAGTATCTGGGATCTCTAAAAGAAACCAGTTCCTGTTTTCTATTCCTAAACTGTGCCATAGGCCAGGGAGGGGAGGAGCAGAGAGAGCCTGTGCCTGGGGCTTTGCCCCTCCTGGGATCTTGGGATCTGGTGAGGGGTCACACTCTCACCCATTCACAATCTCAGAACTTAGCCTTTGGCATCGCATGAGAACAGCAGGGTTCCCTGGCCAGACACCGAGTTTTCCCATCAGTTTCACTAAGCAGCTGCTGCACAAGTAACATTTTACATATTGTTCTCTGCCTGTTGATGGGAATGGACAAATTTGGTGACTGTGAGGGAAGGGTCCCTCTAAGATATTGACTTTGGCTCATGTTTCTAATTCACTGTGACCTTGCACCACTGTGCTTCTGAACACATCTGCTATCTCTGAAACTGGTCAGGGCAGGCCACTGGGCTTTCAGGAGCACAAGTGGACCTGTCAGTGAAAGCAGAATTCCAGAAAAAGCAAGATTGCCACCATCCCTTATTGCTGCAGATTTATCTGAAATTCCTATCACTCATTCTGGGTTTACTGGAGATAGATTTACCAGGGTTTAATTAAAGCATTTAATTTCCAGAGGGATAGGAATAACATATTATTCAAGCTGCTCCTGAAATCCCATTTCTTCCCAGAAATCTTTTCTGATCAATTGGATAAGTGGTTATAATGAACATATCTTCATTGCCAACAGCACCCCTAGCTCCCAAATTCATTATTTTGTCTATGCACAGAGGAAATAGCCCTTATCAGATATTACATTTGTTTAGTTGGCAACTGTGTACTGGAGACAACCTAAGTTTCCAGAGAGGCAGAGGTTAGATGCCAAGCCCAGTACCTTGAGCAGACAGGGACCACTGGAGATCAGGTGGAGGAGGGTGGGGTGAGCTTTCCAGAACCCAACTAGAGCCTGGGAACTGACTGCTGTTTTAGTCTTGGCTGTCCCAGGGTGCTGGGAGTCTGCCATGGGCCTTCCTGGCATCTGCATGGTGTCTGTGTAACTCTCCCACATGATGGGAAGATAGGGCCCCACATGCCCTGGTGCCATGCCAGGGCGTGGGCTGCAGCAGGACAGAGGTTGTTAGGCAGAGCTGGCATCAGCTCCGCAGAGATGCTGGAGAGCCTTGAGAGCTCAGGCAGGTATCCAGAGGAAGAGCTGGAGTCCAGCCAGGCCCAGATGGGCAGATACGACTTAAAGGTCAGGCGAGGTGGTGGAGAGAATCAGAGAAGGCAGGGAAGGTCTGAGGAGCCGGTCTTGACAGTCAGAGCAAATCAAAGAACCAAAGAATGGCAAGGACAGCAGGGTCCAATGGAGAATGCACTGGGCGACGAGAAGAGAGACCTGGGTGCTCTCCCAGTGCAGCCCAACTCCGGGTGTGATCTGGGAGCCTACGCTTTCCTACACTTCTCTAGCCTCATTCTTATCACTTGTTAAATGAGAGACCTGGTCCAGAGACTCTCTAAAGTTTCTTTCAACAATGCAATCTTAGGGGCTTGGGAGTCCACAAACCAGACTTTCCATCCTGGAGGAGGCCTTAGAGCTCTAGTCACCACTTGTGTGTCACTAAAGGGAGGGGCCCAGGAATTCCAATGTTTTCCAGTATTTCAAAAATAACAAAATCATATCTTTACCCACAAAAGGACCGCAACAGATGACCACTTAAGCTGCAGTTTGATAATGGAGTTTGGGAGGAAATATAATAAAGGAATGTTTTTTTTGTGGTGCAAAGTTTGAGGAACTGATCAAATTCAACCCTCTCATTATATATATGAAGAAAAGGAGGCCCGGAGAGGAGAAATCATTTGTCCAAGGACACCTAGCAAGTTAAGAGGCAGAACGAGAACTAGAAGACTCCAGTTTTCTAATAACCCAGTTCTGAGCTTTCACTGCTCCAATCCTCTTTCCCCACACTGGCTCATGTGCCAACATTCCTTATACAGAATAGGACCTGAGCTTCTGCGGAATGTTCTAGCTTTCCTTTCTCTGATAAATAGAAGGCAGAGTTGCCTTGATAACTTTCCCTTCTGGTAGTTCCAGATATGGGTGGCTTGGAGTATGAACTAGTCCAGTAGCTAGAGAGAAGATGCTAGACTTTCCCTGCTGCTAGTGCACTGGGTATGGGTGTGCAGATGGATTGAGCAGGAAAGTCCTGTGTTTCCAGTGGGAGAGCATGGTCTCTGCCGAGCCTAAAAGCAGCTACTTGAAGGAATAGGGAGAATTATGCATTGGGAATGAAGGGGCCTGGCTATGAATCTGGCTCAACTATGGTGTGAAATTGGGCAAGTGATCTCTCTGGGCCTCAGTTTCCTCATTTATTAAATGGGGGTAGATGTGCACCAAAAACTTTTCAACCCTGACACCGTAAGTTTGTATACTTGGTCTCTTCCCCATGGAACTATTCCAGTTTCTCACAGGTGAAGGGCACAGCAAGATCATTTCTTGCATGAGTATTAAGTCCCAGAAAGACTGGGCCTTTCTATCCTTCACACCATGAGCATCCGAATCTTCCTGAAGAACAGCATTGTTCAATGCACCCCCTGCTCAAACGCTGGTGACTCAATACTACACACAGGAAAAAGCTACCATTCCTTTGCTGGCATTTGAACTTCCACGACTTGGCCCATGTTACCTATCCAGCTTCATGTCTTGCCTTTGCTCAGAGATGCAGGTGTCTAGAGTTAAGAGACCCAAGTTTCAATCCCAGCTTCACCTCTCTGCAGCTCTATGACTTTAGGCAAGTTCCTATCCTCTCTGGGCTTCATATGTAAAATGAAGATGATGAAGTACCTAATTCATCGATTTGATATGAGGATTGAATGAAATATCATTAGAATTGAGTAGGTACTCAATGAATTTTAGCTCACTCTTTCCCTTCCCCAACTAAAGCAAATGTTCCTTAAAGACAGGAATTGTATGCTTCTTTTATATCCTCGAAGTGCTTAGCACAAAGCCCTCAACAGAGCAAATGCTCAATATTTGTTTGATGGGTTGATATTTTGTCTGTCTGTTCCAGAGTTGCCTTAGAAAAGCTGAAACATTTGCTTCTCTTTTTCAGTTTGCCCAGCTGGTGGCCATCTACAAGACACTGGGAGGAGAAAAGTTCCCCCTCATTGAGCAGACATACTACCCCAACCACAAAGAAATGGTAGGTGGCTAAGTGGGGACTTTAGTCTCTTTGCTATTTCCAGTCTGACCTTAGCCATACAGTGATTGTGGGGCTCTGACAAGGGCCTCAGCATCTCAACCCCTAAGACTCCATTGGGGTGGAACTATGGAGCTACTTTATGGGCTGGAGTGGCTGGATTTTAGCTGATAGCCTCTTGTCTTCAAATTCTGGAGAAAGAATAGGGAAGAGCAGAAACAAGGGCAGGTTAATCAAGCCGAGAAAGTAACAAACCTCTGGACCAACAATGAGAAGATCTCACTGCTTTGGGTTCCAGCCCTAGCTCTGCCACATGTCCATTTCTCATTGGACAAGTTATATTATCTCACTGTGTGTCAGTTGCTCCAGTCATTATTCACCTGACTGTTTCATTCCCTTCGCTTCCTCAGGCACGTGGTAAGGCTGGGTTAACACGGTGCCTTCTCTGAGGCCATCCTAGGATGTCAGAAGGAGCAGAGGGATGGGATGGTTGCTTGATAAGGAGGTTATTGCTAATGTTTTCCCTCCATGGCAACCTGGAGCTTGAACTCCCTTCTTCCCTGTCCCCACACCCCTTGCCCCAGGCCAGTGCAGATGTCAGAAGGAGCAGAGGGATGGGATGGTTGCTTGATAAGGAGGTTATTGCTAATGTTTTTCCTCCATGGCAACCTGGAGCTTGAACTCCCTTCTTCCCTGTCCCCACACCCCTTGCCCCAGGCCAGTGCAATTGGTTGGTGATCCTGCTTCCACCAATGGAAATTCTCTGCCAAAGCATTGCAAGTGTTGCGCTCTGGGACAGAGATCATGTTTGTTCCCTCTCCCACTCCTTTCTTCAAAGGGGAGCTCCATTTGCAGCATTTCTGTGAATCAAGAGCCTTCTTCTGGCACATTGCACATGGCTTGCTCACCAGCAGACCACACAAAGAAAAACAAAACAACCTTGGGCCTTGAAAAGAATTACTTCTGTCATCTTTGCCAGAGCTTCCCCAGGAAGAGGCTCTGGAATTTTAAGCCCTTGTTCTTAATAAATCCTTGGGGCCAGTATCAGGCCTCTTTCTTTCTGTATAGGCCAGGAAGGCTTGCAGAGGCTGAGGAACCCTAAGGGGCCTGTGGTTGGAAATCTCAGGGAGTCCAAGATACAGTGGTAAGGGGACTGAACTGAAGGTGGAGGGGCTCTCTGGGGATCAAAGCTGGCTTTTCCTGCTGGAACATCTAGCAGTGCTAACCACTGAAAAAACTGCAATAGTTGCGAAGTATATTCCTCATCTACCATCTTTTTCCCTCAAGGACCCTTGTAGTATTTCTCTGCTGTCCTCTGTCCTGAAATTTACCCTCAGGAGAGGATCACATCTCTGAGGTATCAAAAGCTGACAAACGGGGGATTTCAACTCTACAAGAGAAAGGCTTTTTTGGCTTAAAAATAAAAAGTTCTGAAGTAATGAAGACATTTCTAATCTAAAAGAGGCAGAAGAGAAGCCTTATGGATATCAGCTGAGGTTATTAGGAGAGACAATACCCATTCTTAAACAATAAGAGTATTCTTGTCCAAAGAGGTGTGCTGATTGGGCCGGACCCCTGCCAGGAATGATAGAGAGAGGATCACAGGATGGGAAGGTTAAGCTGTTCTAGATGTCACACAGTAATTCCGTGTCCCTCAAGTCGCTCCCCCAGACAGATGAAAGCGTATCAGAAGATAGGATGAGTCGAGACAGGAGTAGAGGATACACAGCCATCATACATTGTTCTTTTCACTCCTGCCAATCGGCTTGTTTATGACACTGTCAACCCATCTTCTGATATTGTACATCACAAAGCTACGCCACTTCATATGTATAACATTCACCATTTCTCCCCAATCAGATCAGTGAAGGCAAAGGAGAATACTTTTTCCTGGAAAGGAAACGCAATAGTCCTGGCTTTGGAAAACAAACTAAGCCAAAATCAAAACTTCCAGTAACAGGTACAAGCTAGACTAATGGGGTTTGGGAGGCAGATGAGAAGGGCTGAGGGCAGAACAGAACAGTCATGTTATCTTCCCTAGTCCCTGACAGGTTCTGGGCTGGGGTCTTAGGCACAAGGTGTAACATGTCGCATCCCTGCCCTGATGCTGGCCAGACCGCCTACTTGGCACTTCCCACTGGCTGGCAGCAATGGAGCAAGTGGTGATGGCCAGAGCTACACAGGGAAGGAGAACCAGCTTGATCTTCAGGACTCTGGAAGGGTTGTGGTGGTCACTGGTCCCTTCTAGGGCTGGATGATGTCAATAAACTCCTTCCTAAGGGGCAGGTGGCCCCGGTACCAGCTGCAGGTGCCATCAACATGCTTCATGCAGACATAATGCCGGGCCTGTTTCCCGTAGAGCTTCTGTTCCAACAGCCAGTCTGTCCAGAGGCACTCGTTGGGGGCCGAGATGGTACAGGGCACTGTATAGCAGGTGGTGATCTAGAGTCATGGCCACACAACACCAAAGTGAGTATAGTGTCTTTTTTTTCCTTTGCTGCCTTTCAGACTCTTACATACCCTGACAGCCCATCTCAAATGCGTCTTGCCTTATAGAGCCTTTTCTAGTCCCCAAACTTCCCCCTGAATTCTCTTTCCCCTATGCTCCCCAGTGGCATCTCTGGAGTCAGACAGCCCTGAGGGTCCTTACTCCACTACCCACCTTGAGCAAGTCACTTCACTTCCCTAAACTTTCATTGCTTCACCTTAAAGTGAAAATCTTAATTCTTCATAAATTTGTTATAAAGACTAAATTAAATATCTAAAATAAATTGACTATTACAGGGCCTGGCAAACAGCAGAGTCTGTTTAAGCGGTTGCTGTATTACTGTCATCTCAGTCTGCCTTATATGATGGCCACCTTCCCAGCCAAAATTAAATACTTTGAGATCAGGGACTGTAGACCCTGTTGCTTTCCCATCCCCAACTTCATACAGTGCCCAAGCCACAGCATTCTCAAGTATGATATAGTAAGTGAAGAAATGCACTCATGAGGGAAGGAATACATGAAGGGTGAGGCTTCAAGGCTCGAAACCCTTCTTTTAACCCCAGAAGACCTTGGAAATGGACACTCCCTTACTTGGCATCCGCAGTTCAGATGGTAGTGATGATTCAGACTCTCCCTCTGCAACAAGGACAGGTCCTCCCAGGGTTCAATGTAGTTGCACAGACGGACGAAGACTTTTCCATCATTGAGGACCTGGCCTTCAAGGGTAGATGAGGAGAGAGTCTAGCATCAGGAATCTGTTCCTGGAGCTCCAGGGGCCCAGATCCGTGAAGAACCCAGAACTGCAGCCTCCCAATGGCTTTTTGGTGGCAGTGGCAACATGGGGCTCAATGAAGGGACCAGAAAACCTCCTATAATCTTAATAGCAAAGAGATTAACAGATTATGTTTGGATGAGGCAGAGTTCTGGGACCTTTAGTATATTTCAGAGAGAAGAACATGGATTTTAAAGTCAGACTTGGGTGGGACCTCCTTTTATATCATTTATTAGCCTTGTGATCTTAAGAAAGTCACATAACCTGTCAGCTGGAAGATGAGAATAATAAAGTTGTTTTCAGGATCAAATGAGAGAATGTCTGTAGAGTTCCCAGCATAGCTGTGGACCCACCGAAGATGTTCAGTAAATAATAGATCCCTTCCCAATATCTACACAGGCCAGTCTCTGCCCCACGGACCTATCTTGGTGAGTCTTTTCCCTTCCCTGTAGGTAAGTTCCCCTTCCTCCCTTATGAAACTCCTTCCCATCTTTCAAAGACCCTTTTCAATGCCACCTCATCTCAAAGCCGTCCCTGACCTTGCCGTCCCACACCTGTCTCAGAACTTCACTTGATCATCTCCTCACTAAGCAACTACTATGACCTAGTACCAGAAATACAGAACTAAATATGACAGGATCTCTCTGCCCCCAAGGAGCTTAAACATGAGGAGGGTAGACAAATAAGTAGGCAAAAATGACACTATTGTGTCATTATACACAAAATGCAGTATAAGAACAAAGGAAAGCACAGTTATCTTCATCCATGGGAGAGCTGTGGGGCAAGGAAGGTGTCTCAGAGGAGATGCTTGTATTGGGTTGGAGAAGGGGTTCCTGGACACTGGGACTATCCTTGTGCAAAGGCAGAGAGACACAGCCCAGCAGCACACCTTCTGCAACTGAAAGTAGTTTAGTTCAGCTGTGGGGGAAGTGAGAGTCTGGAAACTATCACTGACAAGTGGCAGAAGACAGACTTAGAGAGGTCAGCAGTGTTCAACATCAGGCAAAAGAGCTTGTCCCTTCTCCTGAAGGGAATGGGCACCACTGATGACTTTTCGGTAGAGTTGTGTTTTGTCATTTATTGCTATCCTCAGTTAGACTTGTTGTCTGTCCCCTTGAGGGCAGACAGCATGTCTCCTACTTCCGCTGATGTACCACAGTGCCTAGCAGAGAGCTAGACACAGAGAGAAGGAGGTGGGATAACAGCTTGAAAAGGCCTGGTCTGCTAGTCCTGGGAATGGGGGATGCTCGATGGCATGCCCTACCCCTGCGTCTCCCATCCAGAAGCTCCCCAGGTAAGCACAACTCCACATCAGTAAAGCTGGAAAGCCCCTATCATTGCAGCCTCCAGCACCTATGACTGCTCAAGAGCCATATCTGGTCTACAAACTTCTTGAGGACTATGACTTGTCACTGAATCTCCACTGTCCTGCCCCAGGCTTGGCAGTGAGTAGGTGGCCACTCATTGCTGAATGAATAGATAGACGGTGGAATTCTTCCACCTGTTCTCCCTACCTGCTGTGCCTTTTCTTTTCCTTGCTTTCTTTCTAAATAGTTTTCATCTGTTAGGGACAGTTTAGATCCCACTTACACAGTGAGCTTCCCTGATTGTCCATAACCACGAAAATACATCCTTTTCCTGAACTTCAAAATAATTTAGTGTTGTATTCATTCACTATGGAGTCATGTTCTTGTGTGCTTTTTAACTGTTCTACCTTAACCAATTTAGTATGGAGTAGTGCTGCCTGGACTCAAGTTCTTGGAGACAGAACTGTGTTAGATTCAAGGCTCTTGTGGGGCCTATGCAAGGGCAGAGCTGAACCCACAATAGGCAGTCTCAAAGGGGCAGATTTGAGCTCAAGATATCAAAAATTT
The DNA here is from genome assembly GCF_000696425.1 of Galeopterus variegatus. Lineage (NCBI taxonomy): Eukaryota > Metazoa > Chordata > Mammalia > Dermoptera > Cynocephalidae > Galeopterus > Galeopterus variegatus. The sequence continues at coordinate 31,271 of NW_007733719.1, read as the reverse complement.
TATACCATAAAAACGTTTGAAAATGGAACCAGCGGCCCTGGACTGGGAGAGCAACCTGTCCTTAAAATAGTGAAGCAGTGGAAAGGGTCACTGTAATGAAGACATTTGCATTGAAAGGGAGGTTACCGAGGCTCCTCCCAACTCAGAAGTTGGCTGTCACTAACACGGCCCAGTTTTATGCCTAAGAAGATGCCACCTGACTCAGCCTGCTTCCCAAGGAAGGCCCTGGCTCCTCCCTCACTGCCTTCCTTAGGACAGAATCTATTAAGGCAAGTTGTTGGTCTTTAACTTACCAGTCAAGAGATACTGCTTCTGGCTGTTGGCTTCTAGTTTCACACCACAGAGGGAAGAGTCAAAAGGTGTATAGATATACTGAACATCCTTGACTTTCTCAAACCCTTTAAACATCTGAAAGGCAATCACACAAAAGCAATATCGGTTGGATCAATGAGTGTACTTTGTATATAAACAGGCAAAAATTTCTCATTTCTCAGTCTGAAAAATTAAGCAAAAGTCTATTTCAGGATTTGGTGCACACAGATGGTCCTACTGAGTTATTCCTGTCTTTGAAAAGATCTAAAACTTGGCTTATTCCAGTGAGAGAGGAGATATTCCAGTGGCCCCATGCACAGGCAGTTGTGGGACTGATGGACACCGAGGCCCCACCCTGCACTGTCGCTCAGATCCCGTGGGCCTTGCCCTCAGTCTCATCCAGTTCCACCTCAGCATCTAGACCCAAGGTCACTGAGACAGGTGGCCTGAAACATACCAGCCCCACCCCTCCCAGAACACACCCCCCACTCCCTCCATCAGCCCAAGGGGGTAAACCCCAGTCCTGCCCCCATGTACCTTTATCTGTTTGATTTCATACCGGATCATTTTTTGAGTGTCAGCAGGGTCTGCACTGGCAGGAACTACTTTCTCACTGGAGACTTTGACCCGGATCACTGCATAGGAAAAGAAGGAATCTGCAGCAACCTGTGGGGGCAATCCACCTGAGATGTGGATGATCTGGGGCCCCTGGAGAACTGTGTAGGGGAATTCTTGGTGTAGGTGTTTTAGGGTGGTGAGCAATGCGGTGTGTGAGAATGGGGACCTGGAAACTCCTCTGCAGTTGCTTCAAGTTCCAAGCCTGTCAGGTCTATTAGTCCTACAGCCTCTAGGTCCTTTCTCCTTTCTGAACCTGTTCCTTTGGAGAGCTCTAGTTCTCCATAGTCCTGGGTGCAGCGGGGAGGAGGGTGGGAGATGGGGTAGAGAATGGAGGAGGAGCCTCTTGAAGGCAATTGGTGCAGAGTTCATCTGTTGATGTAGCTCAAGGCCTCAGAGCCCGCCCAGAGTTGGTATTAGTTAATGTTTGTTCAGTTCATAAATGTTCTGACTACCTCTGCACTGAGGTAGTCTATCTCTTGCCCATTTGGGCATTAATCAAAACTGTTTATGAAATTGTTCCTCTGTGCCTGGCCTTGCACTGGGCAGTCAGCACCAGGCCCATAGATGTGACTGAGACAGGGTGGCCTCCATCCTGGACAACTCTTGGTCTAGGGGAGAACACTTATAAAGAACATGGCACAGCATAGTAGGAACACAAAGGTGTTAGAGAAGCCTTCAGAGGAGAGGAGAGACCTGAGTTAGACCTTTAAGGATAAATAAGAGTTTGCCAGGAATTTAAGGATACGGGGGAAGTGCAAAAGGTGTGTGTTGGGGTGTGGCATTGTGGCAACCTCAGTTACAGGCCTGGACAGAGACAGGTATTTATAATGCAAGTCCTCTCTCCTCCCTGCCTCCCTGACCCCCCACCCCAATCCAGTAGTTTCAGAATAATCACCTGGTAGCTCCGGTGACACCTTTTTCAGTGACACTCCATAATTGCTGTATGGCCGATGTGAGGGGGTCGCTATGGAGGCCCCTGACACAATCTTTATTTCCTTACAAATCAGCCTCAACGCTTGCAAGGTTGCTATGGCGCCGGGCTCCTCCCCGACCCACCAGCCTCAGCAGGAGGCAATGGGTGTAAGATTTGAGCTCCTCCCCACCCCCGACCCCCCGCCCCGCCGACTCCTGGTCCGCTGCTCGGCCCCATAGCTATCCCGCACAACCACCCGCTGCTGTGGATTTCGTGGACCTGGGACTCACCAAGCGCGGAGTGGCAGACGTGCTGCTGGGGGTGCGCGGGGGCGCAGCTGCACGCCTCGCCCAGCCCCGGGGGCCGCAGCAGTGCCAGCAGCCGCAGCAACAGCACCCAGCTGGGCGCGGTGCGGGGGCTCCTGGGCATGACGCCGCAGAGCCCCAACTGAGCCTGTGGGGTCTGTTGGACCAAATAGCCCCTCCAGGGCTCCTTTAGAACGTGTCGCGCCCCTCGCCCCGGGCTTTATGAGGTGGCCCTAGGGCCAATCCCGCCCCCATAAGCTCCGCCCTCCTTTGGTTGTAGGCCATCCGCGGCTGCAGGACCCGAGGCCCTCCTGACAGGCAGACTCAATAAGATGAAGAGGGAAGCCAGGAGAGAGGCTCCAGCCTCTATTTCCCTGCCTGAGTAATTAAGCCGTCTGGAAGTAGAGGGAAGGCACTGTGAGAGGGGATGGTATCATGGTCATAAAGACCGAAAGAGCAACAAAGATAAATGCATGAGGCCAGAAAGACAGAGGGACTGTGATTCAGTCAGAAGAAACAAGAATGAGGAGAGGCACAGACAGAAGGACTGAGACAGGCAGAGTTGGAGAGAGGCAGACGGAATTACAACAGGCAAAAGAGACAGTGACAGAGAAGGACGGACCCCTTGCTGAGCTGCACACTGAGAATGAGACAAGCTACTCAGGGCTTCTTTCAGCTGCAGGAAGTGTTTTCAATGCCCTATTTATTAGGCTCCAAAGCAACAGCAAACAGTGATGGAATAGGACAGAGAAAGTTGGGGTGTGTGCGTGTGTGTCTTGGCTCTGTCGGCTGGGGGGTGGGGAGAAATGTCAGAGAAAGCAGCCAGTGCTTTAGAAACCCTTTCCCATACCCAGATCCTAGACTCTGCAGATAGCTGGGGACCGTGCTCTTGGGGAGGGCTCAAAACACAGGGTGTCCCATTACTTAAGGCAGGCCTTGGACCTCTTGACCCACAAAAGAAACGGAGGATCCTTTTTTGGTTCATAAGCATGATGATTGTGTTTGCACGCTATTGTGTGACATGTGTCTCCCTCTGAACCTTGTTAGGACATCAGCACGTTACCCGTCTGATGTGGGGGGAGAAAAAAAAATAAACAAGCCAAATATATAGTTTATTTGGAAATAGAACATTGCATGCCATGGTAAACTGCGTGCGTATCCTGGGAGGCAAAGGAAGACAAAGGTTTTTAAAGGCAAAAGAGAAAAGTACACAGTAATTTGTAGGGAAACAAAGAGAACATTGGTTACAGGGCCTATCAGAGGAGTTGACACCAGTTCATTAGTGGAGACAATGTCAGGCAAATGTTCTTGTACATTGGCTAGCTGTCCTTGTGACTCATGTAGCAAGTTGCAGTTTGAAAAGACCTTGGCAAAGTTTTTGTTACAGGCATCTGTGCTGTATGAGTCTGTTTTCTTGTTGCTTATTACAGAATACCTGAAACTGGGTAATGTTTAAGGAAAAGAGGTAAATTTCTTCAGTTTAGGAAGCTGGGAAGTCCAAAGTCTAGAGGGCACATCTGGTGAGGGCCTTTTTTGTGGGGAGTCCCCACAGAGTCCAGTGGCAACCAGAGTATCACATGGAGAGAATGGCATGAGTGCTTTCATGTGCTCACCTTATAAAGTCACCAGTCCATACCCACGATTAACCATTAAGCCCTTGGGCCGGCCCGGTGGCGCACTGCTACAGTGCGCCGCTTGGGAGCGCAGCGGCGCTCCCGCCGAGGGTTCGGATCCTACATACAGACCAGCCGCTCACTGGCTGAGCGAGGTGTGGGCGCAACACCAAGGGTTGCGATCCCGTTGCCCGTCCCGGTCCGGTACGGGGGCAACACTGAGGGTTGCAATCCGTTGCCGGTCATGAAAAAAGACAAAAAGGAAAAAAAAAAAACAAACCATTAAGCCCTTAACCTATTATTCTATGAATGGATGAATCCATTCATGAGGACATAATCCTCATGATCCAACGTGAGGGTTGCAATCCGTTGCCGGTCATGAAAAAAGACAAAAAGGAAAAAAAAAAAAAAAACCATTAAGCCCTTAACCTATTATTCTATGAATGGATGAATCCATTCATGAGGACATAATCCTCGGGAGCGCTGCCGCGCTTCCCAAGCGGCGCACTATCCAGTGTGCCACCGGGCCGGCCCTCATTTTGATCTTGATTAGCAGTTTTATGAACCTGTTATGGCCAATGTCCGACGGGTAAAAGAAATTTGCCCACGAGAACCGGGTGATAGGAAAGGGAAAAAAGTTTATTTCTGGCAGCCAGGGCTATGCAGGCCAATCGAGAAGCGCAGCCCCAAGTTGAAACCTCTCGCAGCTTTTATTTTTAGCTGGGCGGGAGTTTTTCGCACCTGACACAATCTAGCCAATGCAAGCAAGCCAGCAGTACATAAGCTAATTTTGTGGGTAGCCCTGTAGGCCCTCTAGCCCTGTAGCCCCTCCCCACCCTGGATTCCACATAGGGACTTTTCAGGCTAAAATGGCAGAGCTGCCTAAAATGGCGTTGGCCATGCTACTCTATTTATTCCCCTTTATTTTAGCAAGCAATTTGTACAGAAGCAGAATGCATATGTTAAGGTCAGTAGGGGTTGGGGCGTCCCTTAATAAACCCATTAGTTTCTTTAATGTTATGGAAAATTTTTACTTTGTTCATTGATCTTTGTATTAGTCCATTTTTGTTGCTTATAACAAAATAGTTGCAATTGTGTAATTTATAAAACAAATGAAATTTATTGTTTACAGTTTCTGAGGCTAAGTCCAAAGTCCAGGGAACACATCTGGTGAGGGTCTTGGTGATAGCAACAGTGACCCAGGGGTCTCACATGGCAGAAAATGGTGAAGCAGAGAGACAGACTCTTCATGCTCCCCTTTTAAAGTCCTCAGAACCACACCCCTGACCACCATTATTAATCAATTCACTATGGCTTGGTCATACAAATCTAATCACCTCTTCAAGGCCCCACCTTTCGATTACCATAGTATGATTTCCCACTCTCTTAACACTGTCACAGTGGGAGCCAAGTTTCTAATACATAAAAATCGGGGTACACAAGTAAAGCTTAAGTGAATTTGGAGAGACATTCAATCCACAATAATCTTAAAGTTATTAGAAACCTACGTTTATGTCTTTTTACATGAATCTGATTGCAGATATCTTTAGAGAAAAATCAAAACTGCGAACACCAGAGACTTAGAATAGCCATAGTTAAGATCTAATGAAAGCTTACTAAAATCAGCAATTGACCAGGAAGTTTCATTATTTCTATCGTATACAGCATTTTAAGATAACAACCAGAGTCATGACTGATAGCATCACATCAGGAACATCAGATTTTATAAATTTTATATAATCTTTAGAATACTTACATTAATAACATATTTATATAAATATAACTTTAAAGACAATTCAACAAAACCAAAATTATGACTGATAAAATATTAGATTTTTAAGAATTTTATATAATTTTGTAACATTAATATCAATAGCATATTCATAAATGTAAACTGAAACATATTCATAAGTGTAAAATAAAAGTTCTAAAATACCACTTATCCTTTGACAATGCTTTTCATTCAATTTGCCAAGTAAGCCTAATCAGTTAATATCTCTACGAGATGAGAGATACTTTCTTTTTTTTTTTTTTTTTTGTCCTTTTTGAGACCGGCCGCACCACGCTCAGCTAGTGAGCGCTGTGAGCGCTGTGAGCGCACCAGTCATCCCTATATAGGATCCGAACCTGGGGCAGGAGCGCTGCTGTGCTCCCAGCGCTGCACTCTCCTGAGTGCGCCACAGGCTCGCCTGAGAGATACTTTCTTTGAGGCCCAGGGGCCCAGCTGGAAAATCCCAAAGATTTAGTTTAGAATTTTAATATTGGAGAAGCCTGTCAAGGATGCGAAAAGGTTTAAAACACTGAATCATAATAGAATCACAGGTCACTGTGGAAATAATAGTCATCCATTTAACCAGAGTGATAATTAAAAAGTTTTGAAAACAATAAAGTTACATGGATAAAAAACCTTAACCCTTTCAAAGCTCAGTTTTCCCAAGTAATCAAAAACCTAATAAAGACAACAGGGAAATTATCTCGATAAAACGCAAAATCTTTGTTTCTCAGGCCAGTTACCAAAAAGGCAAAGAAAAACCTGCAGTGTGATTGTTTCTCCTTATGGAAAGCCCATTTAAATAACATGAAATTTGAACCTGATGAAAAGGTATTTTGAATTTAATCAGACACAGGAAGAATGTGTCCAAGATTATGAGAGTACACTACATTATAGAAGAATAATGTAAGCAAGAAAACCAATACCTTGAGCAGGGGAATGTATGGCTTTTAGAAAACATGGGAAGTTTCCTGGTTACATGGAACCATTTAGGCATATCAAGAAATGCCAACAGTACAGAATCAAATTATACCGGAAGAAAGCATTCCTTTTTAGGCCTTCAAGACGGAACATTCCAGTGTCAGATGATAAGAGCAGAGTTAGCTGATGAAAAAGTTAAAGAGAGAGTTATCACCCAAGACCTTCTCAAGGGAGAGAGAGGGAGAGCTGCAGGCAGTGACGTGTGACCTGCAAATCACGTACACTGAGATACAGCAAAAGATGAACTTCTGAGATACGAATCTACAAAGCTTCAGGAAGAAAACTGTTCCTCGAGAAATGAAATTACCATTCTAAATGAAGAAGACAGCACTTCCAACCTGAAAACAGGGAGATTAAATGAATTTCAGGGAGAAATGTAGCAGAAATTAAAACTGTTAAGAAGATGGCAGACTTCAGAATTAAAAATCAAAACCTCCTTCAGTTTTACTAATAGTCAAGGAAACCTTGTTCTAACATAGGGGGGAAATGATCAAAACCTCCTTCAGTTTTACTAATAGTCAAGGAAACCTTGTTCTAACATAGGGGGGAAAGTTCTCTATCAGTGTATTTTTAATATCAAAGCTCAGTCTTTAGAAGGACATAAATAATTCCCTTCTAATTATAGCCAACTTAATCACACGCAATATTCTTTCACAAATTCACCCTTCATGAACCATGATTACAACTAACTCAGACATTTCCATGACATTTTAGACTTTCTGTTTTGTCCTATACTTCCTCTTCGCTAAATAATGAGTCATTTCACTTTAGGACAAAAATTTACTACACAAGATTCTTTTTCATACAAATTATTCTCTTTTCTTTTTAACCTTTCTTACCAAAAATACATCTTTATACCCACAACTTTCTTCATATTCCCCCCTTCTTTACTTACTGATCCCTTTCTATCATGTTTCTATTTCCTTCCTAAATTTACTTTGTTGAACCAACCTTAAATAACCTCTGAATTTAAACAAAATAAAGAACACATTTTTATATCTTACAATTTTTCTAGTAAAAAACACAACTTATTTTTGGTATACTTTGTATACAGAATTACATACATTAATTAGGCTTTTAACTCTTAGTAATCTTAATCTAGGAAGCAAGCAATTTTGAACTATCTGTTACAAATAAGTATTTTATAGATGAGAATCGTTTTATAATTTTAAAAACACATTTTCCCATAACCTTAATTTTTTATATATGTTAATAGACCCAAATATGTTTAGCCTTTTTATAAAATTTAAAAGCCAAGAACAAATTTATATTTATATTAAGCCTATTTATGTTTTAATTTTTTTATCCTATTTGGAAATGACTCAGACATTTAATGAGTATCTGTCATTCAATTAATGAACTTAACCTTAAGATTTTAAATTACATGAAAAGTTTATTTGTAAACATTTATTCCATTTACATTTACCTAATTTATTTATTTTTTAACAATTATACCTAGATTATTTATGAAAACTGAGATGTCAGACAAGTCTACTCATCATTTTAAGTTATTTCCCGGTTAACCATTTTTCATAGCCTTTGAATATCAGGTGTTCACTTTAAAGTTAAAAATATGGGCTTTTTGCTGATAACTCAGAAGTTAAAGGAAAACCTTTTTCCCTCTTTTTTTTTTTTCCTTTATTTTTAAGTGAGTTTAGGGTTAAATTTTCAATGTTTACATTTTAGCTAGAACTGGCTGAACAAGTTTTTCTTTTGTTTGTTGGTCTGGTTTGTTTGACCATCTATGCGGGTGGGTCACTTATAACCTCTGAATTTAAACAAAATAAAGAACACATTTTTATATCTTACAATTTTTCTAGTAAAAAACACAACTTATTTTTGGTATACTTTGTATACAGAATTACATACATTAATTAGGCTTTTAACTCTTAGTAATCTTAATCTAGGAAGCAAGCAATTTTGAACTATCTGTTACAAATAAGTATTTTATAGATGAGAATCGTTTTATAATTTTAAAAACACATTTTCCCATAACCTTAATTTTTTATATATGTTAATAGACCCAAATATGTTTAGCCTTTTTATAAAATTTAAAAGCCAAGAACAAATTTATATTTATATTAAGCCTATTTATGTTTTAATTTTTTTATCCTATTTGGAAATGACTCAGACATTTAATGAGTATCTGTCATTCAATTAATGAACTTAACCTTAAGATTTTAAATTACATGAAAAGTTTATTTGTAAACATTTATTCCATTTACATTTACCTAATTTATTTATTTTTTAACAATTATACCTAGATTATTTATGAAAACTGAGATGTCAGACAAGTCTACTCATCATTTTAAGTTATTTCCCGGTTAACCATTTTTCATAGCCTTTGAATATCAGGTGTTCACTTTAAAGTTAAAAATATGGGCTTTTTGCTGATAACTCAGAAGCTACAGCAATTTTCATTAAGCCAACAATATTAAATTAGTCTCACTTATCAAAGAATTACATAATCAAAGATGATTTTGTTTTAGGCTCAGTTTATAGTTTTATGACCTGAAAACCTCTAGCAGAGACAAATATTGTTCTGTCTGACCAATAAACCCAGGCACAAATGTAGTTGATCGTTTTGAAGACATTTCTATTTTTACTTTATCAACAAATTTAAAATGAGCTTATTTATTAAAGATGTACTCAAGTCACATTAACTAAAAAGTCTTTGGGTTAATTACTACATAATTTAGCAAAGAAAAAAATTTTTTTTCTTCAATTGAGCACTCATTTATCTAAGCCTATTTCAAAAATATTCCTTCAGGGGGCCGACCCGGTGGCGCACTGCTACAGTGCGCCGCTTGGGAGCGCGGCGGCGCTCCCGCTGAGGGTTTGGATCCCACATACAGACCGGTTCCGCTCACTGGCTGGGCGAGGTGCAGGCGCGACACCGAGGGTTACGATCCCGTTGCCGGTCCCGGTCCGGTACGGGCGCGACACTGAGGGTTGCGATCCGTTGCCGGACATGATAAAAGACAAAAAGGAAAAGAAAAAAATATTCCTTCAGGGATTTCTGGCTGACCATACAGGAGTTTACCGTGTACACACAACATACAACATAATTAATCTACATATGTGTAAACATACCTGAGCACGTATACATACACACAAATAAGACCTTATTGCTCTTATTTTTTAGTCATGAGATAGGAATACAAACTCACCAGTTTATAAAAGATACTTAGATCTAAATTTTTTTTAGAACAAATGGGACCTTTTCACATGGATACACTTTATTTGCCCCAATAGATAATCTAGTGAAGACAGTTGAACCAGATTTTGAGTAAGCCAGTTTTTATAGCAGTTTGATTTTTAAAGAAAAACATTTTACCCTCTTTTTTTTTTTTTCCTTTATTTTTAAGTGAGTTTAGGGTTAAATTTTCAATGTTTACATTTTAGCTAGAACTGGCTGAACAAGTTTTTCTTTTGTTTGTTGGTCTGGTTTGTTTGACCATCTATGCGGGTGGGTCACTTTTTAAAAAGCTATTATGATTATTATTATTTCCTTAGGCTCTTTCTAGCCCATGCGTGGCAACCAAAGCAATTCTTATGTTGGACAGAGATACCTTATATTATTGCTCAGAGCTCAAGATTTTTACCTGTTGGAACTGAGAACCCAACTTTTGTAGATAGTTACCTAGTTATTTTTTTTCTCATTTTGTCTGAAATATCACAAACAGTGAATTTTATCTGAACACCTACAGAAGAGTCAGCATTCAAAGTAGGAAAAAAAAAAATAGAGAGAGAGAGAACTTAACCCTACTTTATATATTTGGCCTCTGATTTTTTTTAGGTCAATATTCCTGGTGACCAGAAAGGGTTAATCCTATAGTTGCAGTCTCTTAATTTGGTACTAAGAAAAAAAGAAAAACTTGGAAAGTTTGAATGATTCTCGTGGTGGCCATCGATCTAAAACCATGCATGAGGAAATTTGGTAGGCCTTAGAGAATATCATTGCGTCTAGTTCTAAAGCCAGCTTTTTAAAAAAAAAATAATGCACACAAGTATACTAATTTAGGAATTTTTAAAGACCCCAATTTTGACCATAGGCAGATCCAAAATTGCAGTTGACAAAAGACAGCTGTAACTTTAAAGCATGCTGTGGAATTCTTGGCCAAAAAGTGCAACTACTGGTACCTGCCCTGCCAACTGCAACCCAAATCTCCTGCTGTGCATGAGGAGTAGAGAGGCAAAATAATAAATAAAAATAAAAACCCTACTTTGCTGATACCCATGACCCAAGCTTCCTGCTGTGTAGAGGAGGCAAAGCAGAAAAGAAGGACTTTGAGAGGAATTCCTCCTACCCAAGAACAGAAATAGTGGAGCTGCCAAACCCATAACCTGAATCTCCCGCCATAGCAGAAGTGGAAATGACAGTTACCTTCACTGGAGTCTCCTGTGGGTGGAGATGGAAAACCCTTGCTTTTAAAAGGGTCAAAACAGCCCAAGTAAAGTCCAGCAGACATCAGCCAAAACAAGGGAGGTCCGAAATCCAGGGCAGACTCAATCTATGCACCCAGCGAAGCCTCTAGAGTTGGAGGACTCAAAGGGCCCTTTGCCAGAACCTAGTGCCAAATTCAAGAGGAACTCAGGGTGGTCAGGGGAGGCACTCTGGATCCTTTCATGGTCACCAGGAATGTTGACCTAAAAAATAAATTGAGGCCAAATATATAAAGTAGAGTTTATTTGGGAACAGAACATTGCAATGGGAATATGTGTATCATAGTAAACTATGTGCATATAAAAATATGTGCATTTAAAGGCGAAAGAAAAAAGTAATTTGTTTTGAAACAAACAAAGCATTGGTTACAGGGGCTTACCCAAGGAATTGACACCAATTCTTTAGTGGAGACAATGTCAGGCAAAAGGATTCTTGTACATAGACTAGCTGTCCTTGTGGCTCATGTAGCAAGTTGCAATTTGAAAAGTCCTTGGGGAAGGTTTTTGTCATAGGCATATGTGTGTAAGAATCTTTGTAATGGTTCTTATCATAGGCATGTAGGTGTGAGTGCCCTCCCTTCTCAGCCTCCTAGCTTCATTTATTTCAATTTGAAAAGTCCTTGGGGAAGGTTTTTGTCATAGGCATATGTGTGTAAGAATCTTTGTAGTGGTTCTTATCATAGGCATGTAGGTGTGAGTGCCCTCCCTTCTCAGCCTCCTAGCTTCATTTTTTAATTTTTGTTAGAGTTTAACACACATGACTCCATTCTGGTTCTGACAACTTTCACAGATCTCAAAGACCAGGCTCTCGGCTATACTGATTCTCACTGGAGACTGTCAGTTATAGAGTGAGGGTCAGCTGAGAAAACAAAGAAGCAAGGCACACCAGAACCTTGTCTGCTGACAGAACATAATGCTCCAAGGCTCCAAATCCCAAATCTCTATGGGATTATTGCTGTGTGATGTTTCCACACAGTGCTGGACTGGAAAGTATGAGGCTGGATTCTGATTCTGACTGTCACTAGGTAGCTTTGTGACCTTTGCCTCCTCAGGCTTCAATTTCTTCTCCATAAAATAGGGTTGCACTACATGATTTCTAAAACTCTTTGAAGCTCTTTCCCCAGCCTTAAGTGGCCTCATCCAGAAATGCTGAAATCCTCAGGCCAGTATTCCCAGTATCTGGTTGCACCTATGTTCCCTTGGGATCTGACTTTTCATCAAGGTCAACATTATTGCCTTCAAAGGACGTATTTTCATTTTGATGGTGCTAGTGATATTTGAAAAGAAGGATATTGAAAGAGAGGTGAGTCTGACTGAGGAAGATGATAATGTCCAGGTTGGTGTCCAAGTTGATTCTTCATAGACAGTCCAGACCAAGATAGAGTCTGATGTATCGTTTGAAGGGATCTGGGAAAGCATCCAGTTTGATCTCTTCATTTGACAGATGCGAATGCTGAAGCTCAGTGAGGAAAAGTGACTTGCAGAAAGTTAGTGGCAGAGAGCACCAGAACATGAGTCTCCTGAGTCTAGTCTAGTCTCCCTTCCCCTCCACCACATTACTTCTAACATCTGCATTTTGTAATAACTTGAAACCTGCCTTTAGGCTAATTCTTTAGCTTTTAAGTTTTTATTGCTCCTCTGTTAAAATATGGTTACCTCAAGGTAGAGTTTACTATCTTAAGGATCTCTTTCCAATGATAAACGTATTGAATTCTTGTAATAGCTCACTTCCAAGCACCAACCTGGGCAGAAATAGGCCGTCACATACTAAGCTGTGTTTGGCAGTCAGTTTGGGGGTGTTAGTGAGCAGGAAAGATTGTGAAAGGAGAGGACAGCCAGGATTATTACAGGAAAGCTGGACCTTTGAAGAGGAGTAGGTACTAAGAGGCACATGACATAAGGGACATAAAGATCTCAAAGATGCATTTTTTTAAAAAAGTTGGGTTTATTAAGCTATAATTGACATACAGTAAAATTCACCCTTTCAGAGATACATTTTTTAAAAAAATTCTGTTTGGCTGAGGGCCAGTCCTGCCTTAGGTTGTCTAATGCAGAGAAGTTTGAAGCAATGAGTTTTAAAGATATAGAGAATACCAGATAGGAGAACAGCATTTTGTAGCTCTGCCACTAATATGCTATGTGACCTTGGAAAGTCACTGTCATTCTGTGGGCCTCAGTTTTATAATTTGTAAAGCCAGTAGGTTGGACTAGTTCTTTAGAGGATCCTCCCAAGGGTGTTCCCAAGAAAAATATTTGTAGGATTCCAGAGAAAGGCCCATTCTGACCAGTTTGTTCCTTTTTCCTCTGCTTTCAGCTCACACTGCCCACATTCCCCGTGGTGGTGAAGATTGGCCACGCTCACTCGGGCATGGGCAAGGTAAGGCAGAGGGCCTGCTATGCTTTGGGGTAGAGGCCGAGAAGGGCATTTTTCAGAGAACCCATTTGTGGACTACTCTTCTGCCTCTGTTCCTGATGAATTCTTTCCAAGGAGAAGATTTAGCCCCTCTGAAGCCATGAGTGTTTACCCAACCAGACCTCTTTCAACAAGCAGAGTCCAGGCCACCTGCTTGGTCCCTCGGGCCCTTTGTAGCAAGTATGGCCTCTGAGCCTGGAAAGGGAAGCTAGAGAGAAGGGGCCTCCTGGGGAGGTGTGGCACGCAGCTTTGCATCTAGACTGGAAACATCTTGATGAGTTTGGAGGCTCATAGCCCTTGTGACTTTCCAGCATGTATGAGTGTGTATGTCTCCCTTTCTCCCTCTCTGCCTTGTTCCAACATTAGGTCAAAGTAGAAAACCACTATGACTTCCAGGACATTGCTAGTGTGGTGGCTCTTACCCAGACCTATGCCACAGCAGAGCCTTTCATTGATGCCAAGTATGACATCCGGGTCCAGAAGATTGGCAGCAACTACAAGGCTTACATGTGAGTGGGGTGTGGGGTCCCAGCAGATACTTTCCACTTTCTCCTCAGCCACAATAGAAAGTTTGAGCCTCCAGGTAGCAACCAACTCCCAGTTTAACCTCATCTGGCCCAGAGGGCAGATAACAGAGAGAGGGCACCGTGGATTCTTAATCTGGGATCCTTTTAAGTCAGAGGAGGGGCCTATGAACTAAGAGGAGAAATAGAATTACTATTCATTTTCACTAGCCTCTAAGTGAAGTTGAGCTGTCTTTTCAGCTGTGAACAGAGACAAAAGACAACAGTAGTAATAACAGTATATAGGACTTTGACATTAAAGGTTATCACAGATATCCTTATATCACACTACAGTTGTGTGTGATATAAACTATACTGTATAGATATAAACTGTAGTGTGATAAACACTACAGTTATCTCTAAATATCAATTATTCGCATCACTACTTAAAAATCTTGGTAGTTATCAGCCCTGCCACTACATCCTGTTATTTAGAAAGAGAAGTATATTTTACTAATCACAGACTTGGTTTTTTATTTTATTTATTTATTTATTTATTTATTTTTTTAAAGATGTCCGGTAAGG
>NW_007733719.1:0-16801 GCF_000696425.1 Galeopterus variegatus | reverse complement strand
ATCAAAACCTCCTTCAGTTTTACTAATAGTCAAGGAAACCTTGTTCTAACATAGGGGGGAAAGTTCTCTATCAGTGTATTTTTAATATCAAAGCTCAGTCTTTAGAAGGACATAAATAATTCCCTTCTAATTATAGCCAACTTAATCACACGCAATATTCTTTCACAAATTCACCCTTCATGAACCATGATTACAACTAACTCAGACATTTCCATGACATTTTAGACTTTCTGTTTTGTCCTATACTTCCTCTTCGCTAAATAATGAGTCATTTCACTTTAGGACAAAAATTTACTACACAAGATTCTTTTTCATACAAATTATTCTCTTTTCTTTTTAACCTTTCTTACCAAAAATACATCTTTATACCCACAACTTTCTTCATATTCCCCCCTTCTTTACTTACTGATCCCTTTCTATCATGTTTCTATTTCCTTCCTAAATTTACTTTGTTGAACCAACCTTAAATAACCTCTGAATTTAAACAAAATAAAGAACACATTTTTATATCTTACAATTTTTCTAGTAAAAAACACAACTTATTTTTGGTATACTTTGTATACAGAATTACATACATTAATTAGGCTTTTAACTCTTAGTAATCTTAATCTAGGAAGCAAGCAATTTTGAACTATCTGTTACAAATAAGTATTTTATAGATGAGAACCGTTTTATAATTTTAAAAACACATTTTCCCATAACCTTAATTTTTTATATATGTTAATAGACCCAAATATGTTTAGCCTTTTTATAAAATTTAAAAGCCAAGAACAAATTTATATTTATATTAAGCCTATTTATGTTTTAATTTTTTTATCCTATTTGGAAATGACTCAGACATTTAATGAGTATCTGTCATTCAATTAATGAACTTAACCTTAAGATTTTAAATTACATGAAAAGTTTATTTGTAAACATTTATTCCATTTACATTTACCTAATTTATTTATTTTTTAACAATTATACCTAGATTATTTATGAAAACTGAGATGTCAGACAAGTCTACTCATCATTTTAAGTTATTTCCCGGTTAACCATTTTTCATAGCCTTTGAATATCAGGTGTTCACTTTAAAGTTAAAAATATGGGCTTTTTGCTGATAACTCAGAAGCTACAGCAATTTTCATTAAGCCAACAATATTAAATTAGTCTCACTTATCAAAGAATTACATAATCAAAGATGATTTTGTTTTAGGCTCAGTTTATAGTTTTATGACCTGAAAACCTCTAGCAGAGACAAATATTGTTCTGTCTGACCAATAAACCCAGGCACAAATGTAGTTGATCGTTTTGAAGACATTTCTATTTTTACTTTATCAACAAATTTAAAACGAGCTTATTTATTAAAGATGTACTCAAGTCACATTAACTAAAAAGTCTTTGGGTTAATTACTACATAATTTAGCAAAGAAAAAAATTTTTTTTCTTCAATTGAGCACTCATTTATCTAAGCCTATTTCAAAAATATTCCTTCAGGGGGCCGACCCGGTGGCGCACTGCTACAGTGCGCCGCTTGGGAGCGCGGCGGCGCTCCCGCTGAGGGTTTGGATCCCACATACAGACCGGTTCCGCTCACTGGCTGGGCGAGGTGCAGGCGCGACACCGAGGGTTACGATCCCGTTGCCGGTCCCGGTCCGGTACGGGCGCGACACTGAGGGTTGCGATCCGTTGCCGGACATGATAAAAGACAAAAAGGAAAAGAAAAAAATATTCCTTCAGGGATTTCTGGCTGACCATACAGGAGTTTACCGTGTACACACAACATACAACATAATTAATCTACATATGTGTAAACATACCTGAGCACGTATACATACACACAAATAAGACCTTATTGCTCTTATTTTTTAGTCATGAGATAGGAATACAAACTCACCAGTTTATAAAAGATACTTAGATCTAAATTTTTTTTAGAACAAATGGGACCTTTTCACATGGATACACTTTATTTGCCCCAATAGATAATCTAGTGAAGACAGTTGAACCAGATTTTGAGTAAGCCAGTTTTTATAGCAGTTTGATTTTTAAAGAAAAACATTTTACCTTCTTTTTTTTTTTTCCTTTATTTTTAAGTGAGTTTAGGGTTAAATTTTCAATGTTTACATTTTAGCTAGAACTGGCTGAACAAGTTTTTCTTTTGTTTGTTGGTCTGGTTTGTTTGACCATCTATGCGGGTGGGTCACTTTTTAAAAAGCTATTATGATTATTATTATTTCCTTAGGCTCTTTCTAGCCCATGCGTGGCAACCAAAGCAATTCTTATGTTGGACAGAGATACCTTATATTATTGCTCAGAGCTCAAGATTTTTACCTGTTGGAACTGAGAACCCAACTTTTGTAGATAGTTACCTAGTTATTTTTTTTCTCATTTTGTCTGAAATATCACAAACAGTGAATTTTATCTGAACACCTACAGAAGAGTCAGCATTCAAAGTAGGAAAAAAAAAATAGAGAGAGAGAGAACTTAACCCTACTTTATATATTTGGCCTCTGATTTTTTTTAGGTCAATATTCCTGGTGACCAGAAAGGGTTAATCCTATAGTTGCAGTCTCTTAATTTGGTACTAAGAAAAAAAGAAAAACTTGGAAAGTTTGAATGATTCTCGTGGTGGCCATCGATCTAAAACCATGCATGAGGAAATTTGGTAGGCCTTAGAGAATATCATTGCGTCTAGTTCTAAAGCCAGCTTTTTAAAAAAAAAATAATGCACACAAGTATACTAATTTAGGAATTTTTAAAGACCCCAATTTTGACCATAGGCAGATCCAAAATTGCAGTTGACAAAAGACAGCTGTAACTTTAAAGCATGCTGTGGAATTCTTGGCCAAAAAGTGCAACTACTGGTACCTGCCCTGCCAACTGCAACCCAAATCTCCTGCTGTGCATGAGGAGTAGAGAGGCAAAATAATAAATAAAAATAAAAACCCTACTTTGCTGATACCCATGACCCAAGCTTCCTGCTGTGTAGAGGAGGCAAAGCAGAAAAGAAGGACTTTGAGAGGAATTCCTCCTACCCAAGAACAGAAATAGTGGAGCTGCCAAACCCATAACCTGAATCTCCCGCCATAGCAGAAGTGGAAATGACAGTTACCTTCACTGGAGTCTCCTGTGGGTGGAGATGGAAAACCCTTGCTTTTAAAAGGGTCAAAACAGCCCAAGTAAAGTCCAGCAGACATCAGCCAAAACAAGGGAGGTCCGAAATCCAGGGCAGACTCAATCTATGCACCCAGCGAAGCCTCTAGAGTTGGAGGACTCAAAGGGCCCTTTGCCAGAACCTAGTGCCAAATTCAAGAGGAACTCAGGGTGGTCAGGGGAGGCACTCTGGATCCTTTCATGGTCACCAGGAATGTTGACCTAAAAAATAAATTGAGGCCAAATATATAAAGTAGAGTTTATTTGGGAACAGAACATTGCAATGGGAATATGTGTATCATAGTAAACTATGTGCATATAAAAATATGTGCATTTAAAGGCGAAAGAAAAAAGTAATTTGTTTTGAAACAAACAAAGCATTGGTTACAGGGGCTTACCCAAGGAATTGACACCAATTCTTTAGTGGAGACAATGTCAGGCAAAAGGATTCTTGTACATAGACTAGCTGTCCTTGTGGCTCATGTAGCAAGTTGCAATTTGAAAAGTCCTTGGGGAAGGTTTTTGTCATAGGCATATGTGTGTAAGAATCTTTGTAGTGGTTCTTATCATAGGCATGTAGGTGTGAGTGCCCTCCCTTCTCAGCCTCCTAGCTTCATTTTTTAATTTTTGTTAGAGTTTAACACACATGACTCCATTCTGGTTCTGACAACTTTCACAGATCTCAAAGACCAGGCTCTCGGCTATACTGATTCTCACTGGAGACTGTCAGTTATAGAGTGAGGGTCAGCTGAGAAAACAAAGAAGCAAGGCACACCAGAACCTTGTCTGCTGACAGAACATAATGCTCCAAGGCTCCAAATCCCAAATCTCTATGGGATTATTGCTGTGTGATGTTTCCACACAGTGCTGGACTGGAAAGTATGAGGCTGGATTCTGATTCTGACTGTCACTAGGTAGCTTTGTGACCTTTGCCTCCTCAGGCTTCAATTTCTTCTCCATAAAATAGGGTTGCACTACATGATTTCTAAAACTCTTTGAAGCTCTTTCCCCAGCCTTAAGTGGCCTCATCCAGAAATGCTGAAATCCTCAGGCCAGTATTCCCAGTATCTGGTTGCACCTATGTTCCCTTGGGATCTGACTTTTCATCAAGGTCAACATTATTGCCTTCAAAGGACGTATTTTCATTTTGATGGTGCTAGTGATATTTGAAAAGAAGGATATTGAAAGAGAGGTGAGTCTGACTGAGGAAGATGATAATGTCCAGGTTGGTGTCCAAGTTGATTCTTCATAGACAGTCCAGACCAAGATAGAGTCTGATGTATCGTTTGAAGGGATCTGGGAAAGCATCCAGTTTGATCTCTTCATTTGACAGATGCGAATGCTGAAGCTCAGTGAGGAAAAGTGACTTGCAGAAAGTTAGTGGCAGAGAGCACCAGAACATGAGTCTCCTGAGTCTAGTCTAGTCTCCCTTCCCCTCCACCACATTACTTCTAACATCTGCATTTTGTAATAACTTGAAACCTGCCTTTAGGCTAATTCTTTAGCTTTTAAGTTTTTATTGCTCCTCTGTTAAAATATGGTTACCTCAAGGTAGAGTTTACTATCTTAAGGATCTCTTTCCAATGATAAACGTATTGAATTCTTGTAATAGCTCACTTCCAAGCACCAACCTGGGCAGAAATAGGCCGTCACATACTAAGCTGTGTTTGGCAGTCAGTTTGGGGGTGTTAGTGAGCAGGAAAGATTGTGAAAGGAGAGGACAGCCAGGATTATTACAGGAAAGCTGGACCTTTGAAGAGGAGTAGGTACTAAGAGGCACATGACATAAGGGACATAAAGATCTCAAAGATGCATTTTTTTAAAAAAGTTGGGTTTATTAAGCTATAATTGACATACAGTAAAATTCACCCTTTCAGAGATACATTTTTTAAAAAAATTCTGTTTGGCTGAGGGCCAGTCCTGCCTTAGGTTGTCTAATGCAGAGAAGTTTGAAGCAATGAGTTTTAAAGATATAGAGAATACCAGATAGGAGAACAGCATTTTGTAGCTCTGCCACTAATATGCTATGTGACCTTGGAAAGTCACTGTCATTCTGTGGGCCTCAGTTTTATAATTTGTAAAGCCAGTAGGTTGGACTAGTTCTTTAGAGGATCCTCCCAAGGGTGTTCCCAAGAAAAATATTTGTAGGATTCCAGAGAAAGGCCCATTCTGACCAGTTTGTTCCTTTTTCCTCTGCTTTCAGCTCACACTGCCCACATTCCCCGTGGTGGTGAAGATTGGCCACGCTCACTCGGGCATGGGCAAGGTAAGGCAGAGGGCCTGCTATGCTTTGGGGTAGAGGCCGAGAAGGGCATTTTTCAGAGAACCCATTTGTGGACTACTCTTCTGCCTCTGTTCCTGATGAATTCTTTCCAAGGAGAAGATTTAGCCCCTCTGAAGCCATGAGTGTTTACCCAACCAGACCTCTTTCAACAAGCAGAGTCCAGGCCACCTGCTTGGTCCCTCGGGCCCTTTGTAGCAAGTATGGCCTCTGAGCCTGGAAAGGGAAGCTAGAGAGAAGGGGCCTCCTGGGGAGGTGTGGCACGCAGCTTTGCATCTAGACTGGAAACATCTTGATGAGTTTGGAGGCTCATAGCCCTTGTGACTTTCCAGCATGTATGAGTGTGTATGTCTCCCTTTCTCCCTCTCTGCCTTGTTCCAACATTAGGTCAAAGTAGAAAACCACTATGACTTCCAGGACATTGCTAGTGTGGTGGCTCTTACCCAGACCTATGCCACAGCAGAGCCTTTCATTGATGCCAAGTATGACATCCGGGTCCAGAAGATTGGCAGCAACTACAAGGCTTACATGTGAGTGGGGTGTGGGGTCCCAGCAGATACTTTCCACTTTCTCCTCAGCCACAATAGAAAGTTTGAGCCTCCAGGTAGCAACCAACTCCCAGTTTAACCTCATCTGGCCCAGAGGGCAGATAACAGAGAGAGGGCACCGTGGATTCTTAATCTGGGATCCTTTTAAGTCAGAGGAGGGGCCTATGAACTAAGAGGAGAAATAGAATTACTATTCATTTTCACTAGCCTCTAAGTGAAGTTGAGCTGTCTTTTCAGCTGTGAACAGAGACAAAAGACAACAGTAGTAATAACAGTATATAGGACTTTGACATTAAAGGTTATCACAGATATCCTTATATCACACTACAGTTGTGTGTGATATAAACTATACTGTATAGATATAAACTGTAGTGTGATAAACACTACAGTTATCTCTAAATATCAATTATTCGCATCACTACTTAAAAATCTTGGTAGTTATCAGCCCTGCCACTACATCCTGTTATTTAGAAAGAGAAGTATATTTTACTAATCACAGACTTGGTTTTTTATTTTATTTATTTATTTATTTATTTATTTTTTTAAAGATGACCGGTAAGGGGATCTCAACCCTTGGCTTGGTGTTGTCAGCACCACGCTCAGCCAGTGAGCAAACCGGCCATCCCTATATAGGATCCGAACCCGTGGCCTTGGTGTTATCAGCACCGCACTCTCCCAAGTGAGCCACGGGCCGGCCTGACTTGGTTTTTTAAATATTTTTGATAAATCTAATTGGGTACCTTTGTGATCCTGTCTACTTCATTTTATACATCTTATATATTTTATACATTGAAAAGAATCCATAGGCTTCACCAGACTGCCAGAAAAAGCACAGAAACAGGAGTTAAGAAACTCCTGTTATAAATATCCAGCCCTGAAAATGCTGCAGAGTATTAAAAGCCTAGTGGTTATGAGAGTAAATGACTCGTCCACATAACTGTGTCCATTTGCCAGAATGGAAAAGTTAAAGGTTTCCTCCATTACAATTTAGTAAAAGAAAAGATTTAAGACTACCTGACTTTCCATAATATATATAAAAATGTAAATGGTTTATAATTCCAATTTTGCAAATGTTAACCTCCCACTTTTTTTTTTTTTTTAATTTAAGGTGGTATTTTCTTTACAAAGGAAGAACATTATTAATATATGAATTTTATCTTTACCACTCAGGACTTCAGCAGACTTCAAAGTTGAGCAGCCTTCCCTTACCCACCTGTTTCCATTTTCCTTCCCTCATCCCTCTTTCAGTATTTACACTCCCCAGCCCTGGAGTTGGATAGGCACGCATTCCCTACATTCCTTTCCCATGCCTCATACACCTCTAGTTTAGCCCCTTCCACGCATGTGTGTTTGGTGTCGCTCTCCTCTGACTCTGAGCTCCTGTGGGAGAGAACAGTGGAAGTAGCAGGCACACACTTTCCAGGCACCTACAAGTATTCAGGGAAGAGCCCTTGTAGAAAACTGAGGCACAAAATTTTCTTTATCCCTTTATTGACTTGGATTTCTACTTTTAAAATGTTTTTAATTTTATACTTGCAGTCTTCCTGCTTCCGGAAAGGAATTTAGGGTTATTTTAAAAATATGCACAATATAAGGCAGAATAATTTAAAAGACCATTATAAAAACTAGCTAAAAGAAGCAGAAGAATGGATATTTGCAAGCACCTAGGAAAGCAGATTTCCTATCTTTTAATTTTAAAATCCTCTAAACACAAAATATTTATTCATGATGACAGTGGAGCAAAAACATCTTGATTCTGGGGCCGGCCCGGTGGCGCACTGGATGAGTGCGCCGCTTGGGAGGCGCGGCGGCGCTCCCGCCCGAGGGTTCGGATCCCACATACAGACCGGTTCCCGCTCACTGGCTGAGCGAGGCGCGGGAGCAGCACTGAGGGTTGCGATCCCGTTGCCGGTCCCCGGTCCGGTGCGGTGGCGACACTGAGAGTTGTGATCCGTTGCCGGACACAGAAAAAGACAAAAAAAAAAATCTTGATTCTTAAAAGGAGACACAAATGTTTAAGGGTTAGGGTTTCCAGAAACGATTTAAAATGAAGCATAAGAAAAAAGAATTGCCAAACACTGATGAAGGGTGGGCGACCAGAGAAGCTTTAAATAACATCTACGTACTTTCTTATTTGCAAGGGGCCATCAGTTATGTGGAAGAATGTGCAGGCCCTCTTAGCTCCTCTTCCACATGCCTCTTCCCCAAACTTGGTTATATCTCTGCTCTCAGAAGGAGGAACTGACTTAGCAATAGCCATGATAAGGTTTGGAATTCCACTCTCCCCCAGCTTGCACCCTAGAGATCCAGAGATAGCCATGCTTGGTGAAAAGAAGGTGCTATTCTGCCTCCACCCTCAGGAGGCAATAACATGGGTCCCTCTGCAGAGGTCAGATGACCTACGAGTCCACAGAGGCAGTTGAGCTGGCACTGAGTGGCCTCTCAGTGTCCCCTCTGCTCCCACATGCCCCGGGTAGCCAAACAGTATTGAGTGATAAGGGCAGCACATAACAAGCAGGGCTTTTCTGTCCCCAAGGCCATCCCCTTCCTCTTGACTATGTCTGGGTGAAGACTAATAATTTAAAAGATATATTTTGGTTTTATACAGTTTATTTAAACCTGTACCAATTGGTTCTCCTGACCAATTGATCTGTATTTACAGATAAGGAAGGCTTAGAGAACTGAAGTGACTTTCCCAGGGTCACCAAGCTAGTCAAAAGCAAATCCAGAACCAGAAACCAAGTCATCTGCTTCCTATTTAATCTAAGACTAACTGACTCTAACACATGCTCGTGGATGGAGGGTGCAGTTGGCACAGTAGAGAAGAGGTTGGTGGTGTGATGCTGGTCAGCTCCACTTGACGGATGAAGCAACTGAAGCCCAAAGAGTTCACTGACTTGCCCAGAGTCACATGGCTGATAGTGTAGTGGACCTTTGAAGTTAACTGTTGAATGAATAAATGTATGAGCCAGGGAGGAAGACATTGGGAGATATTCATAAGAACATGAGGGAGTTCCCAGGATCAATGGAATTCAGTTTGTATATACCGAGTCATCCCAGATACTGAGTGGTAGGCTGCTGAGGATTCAAGACACAATCTATACCTCAGGTGGTTACAGACTTGTGGACAAGTCTTAGCTTAAGACTCAGCTCAAATAGCTAAAGTAAAAAGTAGATGCAGGATTGTAAGTGTGCTACAGGTGAAGTCCTATAGAGGTTCTCAGGAGGACAAGGGCTCATCTGGTAGAAAAGATCAGGGCAGGCCCCATGCAGCCAGAGCCACCTGGGCTTGACCCTTGCAGAGAGGTACAGGGTGTTGTAGGTGGGGGTTTGGCAGAGGCAGCAGGCTGTAGGCTCAGTAGACAGACCCCTGGGTAATTTGTGGGAGAAGAAGGTAGGGAAAGCAGCAGTGAGCTAAAATTCTGGACGGTTTCGTGCCCTCCTCCTTCTGGAGTGGCTCACTGCCTGTTCTGTCCTGGTGCAACCTTGTTGCAGGAGGACCTCAATCTCAGGGAACTGGAAGACGAACACTGGTTCTGCAATGCTGGAGCAAATTGCCATGTCAGACAGGTGAGTAGAAGGAGGAGTCAGGTCTCTAGCCCTGTGAGAGGAAGGCCTCCATGGATGAAGAGGTATAAGAAATGAGCCCTGTGCGAGGGGAGCCTCTGACCAAACAGGACAGATAAAACACAAAGGCCCAAGTGACCAGTTAATAGATCAGGCAGGACTGGGTCTTGTGCTAAATTATGGAGATAAAGACTGTACATACCACAGAAGCTCGAAGAAAGGAGTAGCTACATGGACTGGGATAGCCAAGGAAGCCCTCCAAGAGGTGGAAAGATGGGGAGGGTCTGGAGAGCAGGGGGAGGGCATTGTAGATATGGGAATGTGCTTGATGGGGTTGGGGGAGGCTGCAAGGAGAGCCTGGGCAGCAAGAAGTCCTGATGTGAGCCAGTGCCCAGCCTCAGGACATCTTCCCATCCCATCCAGGTACAAACTGTGGGTGGACACCTGCTCTGAGATGTTTGGTGGCCTGGATATCTGTGCTGTCAAAGCTGTACATGGCAAAGATGGGAAAGACTACATTTTTGAGGTATGTCTGGCCCAAGAAGTATCTCAGTAAGAGACAATCCCTAAGGCTGAAGGCCAAGCTCTTGGCTTGAAAACTAGGTGGGAAGCCCAGACGGCACTTAGGTTAGAGTTTCCTGAGCCATGGGAATGTTCCAGACAGCAAATGAGTGGATCTGTGTAGCAAGACACCTCTGACAGTGGGGAGCTATTGTTTCCAACCTGCTAGGCTGACCTACACCATGGGTAAGAGATGCTGGTGTCCTAGACTAATGCCATTCCTCTGGGAAGACTGTAGTGATTTTACCATTCCTGGTCTCAGAAAGCTGCCCTTATGAGTCATTTGACCCAATCTGTTCATTTGACAGGTGAGAAAACTGAGACCTAGTGCCATGAGCATGTGCCCAAGGCCACAGGGTAAATCGGGTTGCAACCTGGGCACCTAGATGCAGGAGATTCTCCTCAGCCTCTCCCTGAGACTTGGAGACACTTTACTCAGCCTGGTCCTCTAACACGACTTTCTGACTCCCTTTTCCTGTATTAAAGGAAGAGTCAGTGGGCTTTAGACTCAGAATCTACCCCAAGGCCTGCTTGGCATGTAACCTTCTGTATGGTCACACCTCCCCTCTCTGGGTGGGCCTCAGTTTTCTCATCCATAAATGAAAGAGTTGGACTACAGAGTCTATGATCCCAGTAAGACAGGTATTTCCTAAAGGAAGAAAACATTGATCTGGGCTTAAAGGTAAAGGAATATCAGTATTGATTGTGTATGGAGAAGACATCCCATTTCAGGAGCAAAGGCAGGAATCTGGTCATTCAATGAGCAGAGCATGTTTGCAGACAGAGATTGTGTGGGTGAAAAGTCAGAGATGAAAACTGCCTGCTTCTAACCAGAGACTTAAGGGAAAGCCTGAAAACTTCTGAGTCCTGGGGCTGTACCCTCTCCTTGCTCTCTACCTCTTCCCTCTATCTTCAGCCAGCAGTCTTTTAGTCCCACTGAGCCCTGGCCTGGATGAAGGTTAGGGGGAGGGCCTGAGGCACAGGTTCACAAAGGGAGGTGATAAAAGTCCTGTTTCTGCAAAGGAACGTACTTTCAGCTGAAGACAAGAACACCTGCTTTATCTCCATCCCATCCCTGCTGGCTTACATCCTACCCATTCTAAAAGACCGTACCAGGCCTTTTATGTTTCCAGACCCTTTCCTCACCTGGGCACATCTTCCACCAGGTCATGGACTGTAGTATGCCGCTGATTGGGGAGCACCAGGTAGAAGACAGACAATTCATCACCGAACTAGTCATCAGCAAGATGAACCAGCTGCTGTCCAGGACTCCTGTCCTGTCCCCTCAGAGACCCTTAACCACCCAGCAACCACAGGTAAGCAGCTGGGAGGAGACTGAAAGGAGCTGGGAACCATTCTCAAGCCCAGAGGCTAGTTGAGAAGAGGTCAGATACCCACAGGGCTGAAGAAGATCTAACGAGTCTTTACCTCTTCTTTCCCTTCCCTTTCCTCACTTCTGGAGGCCTGATTATCTCCCACCACCCCTTATTGGGGGCCTTATCATTAGCAATCTGCAGTAGCAGCTACAGGACTGTCTAGACATGGAATACTGGATCTCTGCCATCTGAATTTGAAGTTTCTGGGGAACCAGAGCCAGTTTTCCCAGGGTCTAAGGATGCTCCCATTTTTAAACTGAGAGGTCTCTGAGGAAGAACTGGGTCAAATTGCTCACCAGCTGTTCACTGTGATGGGTCTGCCACATTTGTAAAAAAGAAGGGTCTTACTGAGAAATTTGCTGGTCTGGAAAGGGGACAGTCAGGTCCCTCATTCTGGGAAAGAGTGACAAAGCAAAACTCAAATTAGAAATCTGCTTTCCTTCCAAAGGGAAACAAGGTGGCCTTTTTCAGTTGACTGTGATGCACGACAGGTCCATCACATCCATAGTGACAGTATCCCAGCTGTAGATCTAATGGGAAATTGAAGTTTTTATGGAACAGCAGGCCCTGTGGCTCCAGAAGGAGCCAAAGACAGGCAGGGTCTTCAGTCCCCCAAAGGAAGTATCTCATTTTTCAAAAATATACCCAAACTCTTCTCTCCACTGAACTTTTGTGTAATGAAGTGGTGAGAACTTGGGACAATGAATCAGAGGACTGAGTCTTAGTCTGGTTCTTCCCCTAAACAGCTTGTGTAACCCCAAAAAGGGCTCAAGATTTATCATTTGTAAGTGAGAAGTCTCAGAAATCTTTCTTTCAAAACCCAACATCAAACAGGGAGGTAGAATAGAATAGTGATTCAGAGTGTGAGTTTTGAAGTGAGAACTTCTCCCAGTTTGAATCCTGGACCTTCCCTTTACTGGCTTTGTGACCCTAGATAATGTTATCTGGAACTCAGGAGAGATAAGCACAATACCTGTCTCAGAGTGTTACTATGCATATTAAATGAAGTAAGGAACCTAAAATACAGCATAGCACATACTAAGCACCCAATAAAGATTAACCGTTGTTGTTATATAAGTAAGCAGCCTCTGGGCTTGGATTCCCTACAGCCTTCCTAAAGATCAGTGCCTCACTGGGATTATACTGCAATCAGAAGCAAAGTAACTGGATTCTAGAAATTCTTCAGTAAGAAAGAAAAGGCTGTCAGTCTTATACTGGATGGGAGGAGGAAAAACACAATATAAAGTCGTCTGGATTATTTAGGTTAGAAGCAAATTACCATACATTGCTCTTCTTGTCATTCGAATATCACAGAATCATAACATAGAAATGTTGATATTCATATAATGAACCTGAATCATCAAGAAAGGGTTATATTTTAGTCAGTATTCCATATTGTATTTAAGAAAGCTAGAAGCACAATGTACAAGAACTATTTCCCCAGAAAATGACTAGAATAAAATACTATGACAACTGGTAAGTCAGTTCCCTCTCTGGATATCAGTTTCCCTGCCTATAAATATGACACAATCTCTAAATACCTTTTGTACTCTAAAAATTTCTTTCTTCCTCATTGATGCTTTGTGGGATGTTATCATATTAGCTCTTATGAGTGTTTCACATCTTCTTTATCTGATTCACGCTGTGTCCGTCCTCTGACCAAGTGTGAGAATCTATTCCTGTACATGTTATTTACTAGAGAATCAGAGTAATTAGGAAAACAAAACTTAATTGCTTGTTAGAGATACAAGCCCATTATTTAAATATTGTACTAAACTAGAGGTGTTAAAAAGATTTTCATGGTTAAAAAACATCAGGCTGGGCCAGCCCGGTGGTGCACTCGGTAGAGTGCAGCGCTTGGGAGCACAGCGGCGCTCCCGCCAAGGGTTCAGATCCCGTATAGAGACCGGTCTGCTCACTGGTTGAGTGCGGTGCGGGCCCGACACCGAGGGTTGCGATCCTGTTGCCGGTCACGGTACGGGCGTGACACCGAGGGTTGCGATCCCGTTACCGGTCACGAAAAAAGACAAAAAGGAAAAAACAAAACAAAACAAAAAAAACATCAGGCCTGTGGTTAGATTTTATGATTTTGTAAAGGTGATGGAATCAAGATGTTTGGGTCCTAGTCCTGCCTTTTGATCTATACTACCTCTCAGTGGATAGTGGGAGATAATCTGCTAATCAGATGATTGCTCATCCCTGTTCTAGAGGAAGTGTGACAGATTACTACTTGTCCCTGCTCTAGAGGAAGTAGACCCTTCTTCCCTTTAACTCTGAAAAATACAGAGTACATCTGGTTGTCTCTTAAAGAATTTATGACAGGGTCAGAGGGCCTGATACTGTCCAGACAAAATGGGCTGCTCTGGGATTCTGTGAGGGGCCCTCAAGTACTTCTGTAAATGTGTGTGATGCTCTGTTGGCCTTCTACAAGGGAAATCATTCTGAACTAGAAGGAAGGCTGTGCTGAGAGTCAGAAGACCTGAGTTTAACCCTGTCCTTGCCACTGACTTACCAGGTGACCTTGGGTAGGTTTCTTCCCATTTATGTGCATCTTTGTATGTAAAATTTAGGGGTAAACAAAAATAAAATTGCCAAGATCCCTGCTGGCAATAAAATCTAGGTTACACAGAAATGATATCCATAGCATAAAAGTCCAGTAGCAAAGAGATAATTCACACACAAAAAAGAATTTCCACCCCACAGGAAGCATGGCTCTTCTTTGGTACAAGCCCCTTATTTATAAATATTGCAGCTTAAACTTTTTAAGAAAAAACTAATTAAGGGCCACAAAAAATAATGACATTGTATAATGACAAATATAGTAATTATTACTAAAAAAAAAAAAGAAAGAAAACTATAATGTGTCATAGTCAAGGCAGGAAACATAGTAAGGAATAAGCTTCCCTAAATATAGGGGCTTACAAAGAAATCCCTTAACGAAGTCAGTCTGACTCCAGGATAAGCTTTTCTCCACTCAGCCTTCAAAGTCAATACAGGGTATTATGGAAAGTCCACCACGCTGGGAGTCAGGACACTCAAGGGCTAGTCCCCACTCTGTAATATTATGTGACCTTGAGCAAGTTACTTTTCCTCTCTAGACTTCTATTTCCTCACTTAGAAAATTGAGTTGAGGGGCCGGCCCGGTGGCGCATGCTACAGTGCGCCGTTTGGGAGCGCGGTGGCGCTCCCGCCGAGGGTTCGGATCCCACATACAGACTGGTTCCCGCTCACTGGCTGAGCGAGGTGCGGACGTAACACCGAGGGTTGTGATCCTGTTGCCGGTCCCGGTCCGGTACAGGCGCGACACTGAGGGTTGCGATCCGTTGCCGGACACGAAAAAAGACAAAAAGGAAAAAAAAAAAAAAAAAGAAAATTGAGTTGAATTAGAAGATCTCTAGATCCCTTTCAATTCTAATTCACATTCTAATTCTAATTCACATAATACAGATGGTCCCTGACTTATGATTGACTTACAGTTTTTCAACTTTAAGATGGTGCAAAGGCCATATGCATTCACTAGAAACTATATCGAGCACCCACAAAACCATTCTGTTCTTCACTTTCAGTATTTAATAAATTACATGAGATATTCAACACTTTATTATAAAATAGGCTTTGTGTTAGATAATTTTGCCCTTCTGTAGGCTAATGTAAGTTTCTGAGCATGTTTGAGGTAGGCTAGGCTAAGCCATGATGTTCAGTAGGTTAGGTGTATTAAATGCATTTTCAACTTAAGATATTTTTCAACTTACGATAAGAGGAGAAGTATCTGTACCTGGAATCAGCCAAACTGCACAGTCTGAGGGCACAATCCTCCACTTCTAATATCAACTGGAAGTTCAGGAGTTCCCAAAACCACTCTCATGTTTGATCTCCTGCCCTGACCACTCCTTTGAACTCCAGATGCACATTTTAAACTCCTGCTTGACATCTTTACTTGCATATCTAAAAGACATCCTAAATATAACACGGCCAAAGCAGACCTCCTGGTTTTTTCCCTTAAACCAGCCCTTCTGCCCAGTATTCCCCAAGCAATTCATGCAGACCCCTACCTGCCTCTTTGCCCTTGTACTATTCTAGCTCTTGCTTACTGTGCCATAGCCACCCTGATAAGGGCCTTTGTATAAGCTGTGCCCTCCCTCTGAAATGCTCTTCCACTTAGTTTTGTACAGATAGCTCTTTCATGACAGTATAACTGATATTTCCTCAAGCATCTAATCCAAAGTTGCCACCTACTCACTGGCAACCACCTCTCCCTTCTTTAATTATCTGCATAGCACTTATTATCAGCTAAGATTATTCTTGTCTGTTTATGTCTTTGTCTCTTCACGTAGAGTATAAGCTCCTCAAGAGTAGAAGCTTGTTCACTGATATATCTCTAGGGCCTAGCAAAGTATCTAGCATCTGGTAGCAGATTAATACAGCAAAGGTGTACCAAGGGGGTTGGTGGGGGTGGTGAGAGTGGTTTGCCCAGATGCAGCCAATTATCTGTAGAAACTTTAAACAATAGTAATAAGACTAAGTCTGTCTGCTTTTTAGTATCACCATGTGATAGCAATTCTATGCAAATGACAATGATAAAATACTCCTCCCACCTAGGCAAACCCCTCCTACTGCCCCCCTCTCCTAGACATGACATTGTGATAGTTATCTGTTGCAGGAGTTCCCATTCGGAATAAGCATGTTTAGCAGCCCTGTCAGCATATTGCAGTTGACGTCTTGGCAGTGTGCAAGAGGAAGGCATGTGAACCAAGGATCATTACCTGGGTCCCAGCCAGGACTTTGCATGGCCAGCTAAGCCCTTAGGTGCTGTCATTAACTCACGTGCCATTCCTCACAGTCACGCCCCTCTTGCTGGCCTCTTTCTTCTGTGGCTATAGAGGCTGAAGTTTGAAGAGCTTCTAGCCTAAGTCATAAGCCCTAGGAGCTGCTTCTTGCCCAGAATTCTAGGTCAAATCTTGTGAGGGGCCACTTGTCTACCTTTCTCTCTTTCTCTCCTTGCCTGTGGCTCCACCATGAGAGCTTTCATTTCTTTAATTCTTAAAGAACACCTGAAGGAGGCTGGCAGGGGTGGTGGTGAGGATGATGTGTAGAGGGCACACCTTGCCTTGTTGACAGCAGCCCCTAGACTGGGATGGATGCATATGGAAAAAAAAAGAGCAAAGACATGGGAGTGGGCCCTAGCTAGATGCTGTGCACAGTTCAGAGGAATAACGACATTGCCAAAAGCAGGGAGGTGAGTGGCACAGCCTGATTTGACCAATGACAGCTTGGAACCAGCCTGGGTGGACTGCCACCTTTGTGGTTGCCCTGAGAGTCGGCAGGGGCAACTGGCC
>NW_007733718.1:105104-105500 GCF_000696425.1 Galeopterus variegatus | reverse complement strand
GGATGGCTATAACCAAAAAAAAAAAAGATAATTGGTGCAAATATGGAGTTATCAGAATGCTCATATGTTGCAGGTGGTAATGTAAAATGGTACAGACATTTTGGAAAACAGTTCAGTAATTCTTCGAAATATTAAATATAGAGTTATCATATGATCATGTAATTTCACTCCTAGATATATATGCAAGAAAAATGAAAACATACATCCACACAAAACATACTCAATGTTCAAAGCATTATTATTCACAATGGCCAAAAAGTGGAAACAACCTAAACCCATTGATGTCCAATAATGAATGAATACATAGAACGCGATATAACCATGCAATAGAATGAAGCCATACAAAGAAATGAAGTACTACACTGATACGTGCTACAACATGGACGAACCATGAAA
>NW_007733718.1:104102-104790 GCF_000696425.1 Galeopterus variegatus | reverse complement strand
AGCCATACAAAGAAATGAAGTACTACACTGATACGTGCTACAACATGGACGAACCATGAAAACATCATACCAATGTTATTATATCATAAAAGACCACATGTTTGATTCCGTTTAAAGGAAAACTAATAAGCAATAAAGACAAAAAATAGATGAATGGTTTTCCTAGGTTTGGGTGGGTGGAGATGTGGAGTGGTTGCTAATGTGTATAGGTTTTTGTGGGGGGTAATGAAAATGTTCTACAATTAGACTGTGCTGAAAGTTACACAGTTCTGTGAATATGCAACTCAATTATACTCCTTAAATTGGTAAACTTTATGGTAATTGAGTTATATCTCAATAAAGCTGTTAAAGCCAAAGAAGGAATGTAGAAGAGGTAGGACAAATTAAAAACAATAAGATGAAAGATTGAAATCCAAATACATCAATAATTATATTAACTATAAATTGACTAAATAATGCAATTAATAGTCGAAAATTGTCAGACTGGAAAATAAAAGTGGGAAATAACTTTTTAATATATGGATAGAAAAACATTAAAATTAAAACTGGAAAAAGACATAACTTGCAAACAAATTTAAAGAATGTCATGATAGAAGTGCTAACGTCAATATAAATATAATTTAAGGCAAGAAGCATTACTTGAGCTAAATAAGGATATATTAAAGATACAATACAAAGAAAGATATGG
>NW_007733718.1:91771-103794 GCF_000696425.1 Galeopterus variegatus | reverse complement strand
TGCTAACGTCAATATAAATATAATTTAAGGCAAGAAGCATTACTTGAGCTAAATAAGGATATATTAAAGATACAATACAAAGAAAGATATGGTATTTCTAATTGTACGTGATACTATTAACATAGCCTCAAAATATATGAAAGCAAAACTTGAAGTACTAAAAAGAAATGCAGCTAACTCACAACCATCATTGAAGAGTTTAACATTAGAGACATATCAATAACTGATAGAACAGTACACAAAAAAAATCAGCAAGGATATAGATTTGAACAATATGATTAAGCAATGTAATTAATAGCTGACATGTATAAAACACTACATAGATCGGGTAAAGAAAACACTTATTTTTTCAAGTGCATATGGAACATTTATTAAAAACTGACTATAGGCTACCATAAAAAATGTCTCAATAAGTGAAGTTAGTTTTATAGAATATGTTCTCTGACCACAAAATAACTTAAAAACAAATAACAAAGATAAAAATTAAAAATGTGTTTAAAAGATAAACAATGACTTTTAAATAGCTCATAACAAATAAGAAATCACAATGAAATATAGTCAATATTTTGTATTGACTGTTGGGAAAATAAACCACATTAGAATTTGTAGAATGCAGCTAAAACTCTTCATGGAAGAATACTTTTCTACCTCAAAGTACATATTAGAAAAAATATATATATGTGTGTGTGTGTGTGTGTGTGTGTGTGTGTATAAATTATTTAAATATCCACCTTAAGAAGTTAGGAAAAGAGCAGCAAATTTAACAGAAAGTCTCTAATGACACATAAGTCTAATATAAAGGAGATAATCAGCAAAGATAAGATTTTCTACCTTGAAAGGTGAATAAAATTGGTAAGCTCCTGACAATATTAATGCAAAAACGAACAACAAAAGAAAAAGAATAAACTGTCAATATCAGGAGGGAAAAGAGAACATCAGTACAGATCTCACAGATTTTAAAATGTTTGTAGGAGCATTAAAATATGCATGTTAAAAATTCAAAAATTTAAATGAAATGAACACATTTTGTGGATAACACATTTTACAAAGATTAACACAGGAAGCACTAACAAATCTGAAGTCTTAATTCTATTAAAAAGTAAATCTGTAATTTAAACCTTTTTGTAAAGAAAACTTCAGATCAACATGACTTTAATCATTAAGTCTTCCAGACATCTGTAGGAAGAATATTATCCAAACTCTTTCAGATAATAAAAAGAGAAAATAATTCCAATATCATTTTATGGGCACTGCATACTTTTGATCAAAAGCTGATAAGAACAGTATAAGAAGGAAATTACCAGGCAATCTTTCTCACAGAGATATAATCATTCTGAACAAAGGAATAGCAACCTATGTTCAGCAAAGTATAAAATGGATAATGTGTCCCAACCAAGGAAAATATATTCTAGCAATATAATCCAGTAGAAAAATTACTCAATGCAGATCACCACATTCATTGAATAGAGTGGAAAAATATGATTATTTCAGAGTATGCAGAAAAGCATTTAATAAAACACATCATTCATTCATGATTTTTGCAAAGTAAAAATAGAAGAAAAATTTCTCGATCAGTTAAAGGGAACCTATAGCAAAAATCTACAGCAATTATTACACTTCCAAAAGCTTTCAGTTAAGGGCCAGGATAAAGACAAGGTCCATTATCACTATTTGTACTCAATATTGTACTGGAGGTCCTGGTCAGTGCACTGAGGGGAAAAAAATACAAAGATGTAAGTTTACAAAAAAAAATAAAATAAAATCATAAATATTCATGGATTTTATTGTAAACTCAGAAATTTCAAAATAATCTACAAATAAACTAAAATGAATAAGTACACTTAGCTAGTTTATTGCATACAA
The DNA here is from genome assembly GCF_000696425.1 of Galeopterus variegatus. Lineage (NCBI taxonomy): Eukaryota > Metazoa > Chordata > Mammalia > Dermoptera > Cynocephalidae > Galeopterus > Galeopterus variegatus. The sequence continues at coordinate 101,931 of NW_007733718.1, read as the reverse complement.
AGGCAGTATTTTAAAAGTCGATTTTATTTCTATGTAGCAGCTATCTATAATGTATATTTTAAATGTATATATTTTTAAATAACTATATCACTAAGAACTCTTGTCTAAAAGATAAAATTTAACAGTCATCCAAATCAATTAAAAACTACAACAAAAGCCATTAGAAATATGGACAAAAGACTAAACACTTTACAAAAAATTTTTTTCAAATGGTTAATGAATAGGAGATACATACATCCCAGTTTTCCTGGGACAGTCCTGGTCTATGCCTGCTGGCATTGCTTCCAATTAGTGACCCTTTTTATTTTCAAAAACTTATTTTTTAAATTATTATAATATCTGCAACATGAGGCTGTTGCCGTTGGGTACAGTGAATATAATTATTATATTTTATTTTTATAAATATAGGCATGAAATCTTAACTCAGACCTCTTATAAATTCTAGCTATTATACTGTGACTGATAGCTCCCTTATTTTGGATGCTGTCCTCATTATATTCAGAATACTGAAGTTACTTGATTTTAACCAGCCACCCACTGTCTCAGACTTTGTAGTCACCTTAAGTCATTTGAGATTTCACCTAAACAGCACCTAGTGGTATTTTTCCCCTCTAATTCAATGTTGGGCAGATTTTCTTTTAAGACCCAAGAGCAATGTATCCCTGTTAGCCATTACAGTATTTGGTTAGTTCTACTATTTGAGCATTATTTTAACCTCTTGGGATATATTTTAATTTTGTTCATAGTCAAAAATTGATCATCATGGGTTTCTTTTGCACTCCGAGTTCTATGATTATATTAGCTATATCTCTCACATTTCAGCAATATTTCATACACATGCTATTAAAATATTAAATTAAATGTTAAGTGATAAATATGTTTGTAGATTTATTGATAAATTTAAATATTTATAATTATATGGTTTGAATTATATACATGCTATTATATAAAATAAGTTGTTAATATATAAGCGTTCTCTGAGGCATGAGACAATTATCCTTCTGTTTAAATATTCCAAGTGAATGGCACTATAGTATAGAAAAAGGTTTAGAGCCAGATTGAGACAGTTTAAAACTCACTTCTGCAGGAAGTCAGAGGAGTTACTTAACCTCTCTGTGCCTAGGTGACATTATCTGCAAAAAGGAACACCTCAGCATATTATTTTGAAGATTAAATTATCTCTTACATATAGATCACTCAGAGTACAATTGTGCAATATCATAGTTGTCTTACACAGAGTAAATGCTGAATAAATGCTAGATAGTGGTTATTATTTGGTGGGCTCGTTCAGATAAATGTAAAGCTGCTAAAACAAGGAGACAATAATACAGTGGCTTAAAGAACATAAAATTTAATTTGCTTTCATACATCTTTTCTAAGGTGAGCAGTCTCAGCTGGTCAGAATGTTCAGGGAGCAAGGTTATTTTCATCATGTTATTTTGCCACTCCTGAGGATCTTGTTTTTGGTCTGCCAAGTCACAGTGGGTCATAGATGTGGCCATGGTCCTTCTGGCTGGAAGATAAAAGTGCACGGAGAAGTGCACATTCAAAGCTTGAAGGCTCATAAATTGGAAGAGTGCATGCCATTTCCATACATATTTCATGGCCAAGAAAGTAATTACATCACCACAGGCAGCTCTAGAGAATATTAGTAAACGCAGTCTACTATTATTTACTCCAGAAGAAGGGGCAAAAGGATTTGGGTGAAACAGAAGCAGGCTAGATCATACTTGGTATCTGCAACATGAGGCTGTTGCCGTTGGGTACAGTAGTTAGCACTGATATAAGAAAATGTCTCTTAAATGACTGTTTACCAGATAACGAAAATTAAGAAATACTTTGTATAAATAACAGGAATGTAGGAGAGATGCAGCTAGAGGCCAAATGCAATTTTAATGCATCTGTACACATTAGGATACCGAAATTTTTCTTTTAAATGCTGCCATAAAAAAAATCTTATTTAACAGGTATTTAAGTAACGATTTAAGCAAAATTTCCTTAAACTGATGTGGACATGAAAACTTTCTCCAAAATTTATTAACAAGCTCAAGAACCGGGACTTTGTATAACATGCTTTGAGAAATACTGCTGTATTTACTGCATGGTTTCCCAATCCTTTATATTTGCTGCATTCTAGAATTATACCCATGACAGCAGGGAATTCACTTAAGTCAAGCCCTGCAGGTTCTAGACCCTGTTGTGGAATGATTGCACCTGATTACATTTCACACCTAATCAGAGAAAGGCGTATTCATTTCTGATATAATGCTAGAGAAAGTAGTTTTCAGCAGTTTTAAAGCCTGCTGTAAGCCAATGGAAAAATCCCTCATTTATAACATAGAAGTCTGGCTGTTATCAAGACATCACTTTGGTGAACCCAGGCTAACCTGGTAGTTGAGGCGACTATGATGTCTACTTATTTCTTCTGCCAGTGTCTCTCCATCTTTCTCTCTTGTCTGCTGATTGTGATCCTCTGAGTAAAAATCTACAATCAGACAATCTCAGCAACAAACAAGAGTACTTTTCCCTCCAGCCTTTGTGCTCTTGATGAAAACTTGCTTTTTAAAAGGTGCAAGGTTTCTACAGAAATTTAAACCTTAACATAATATACAGAACATATTTCTAATAAACTTTATAAAACCATACTCCATATCTACACCTGTGTTCACAGGCTCTCTTAAAATAAGGCCATATTTAATCATAAGAATGTATCCAAAATACAATTAGTGTCAAGGACATTTTATTATAATAGTAAAATTTTTAAAGTTATTTTTGTTTTGAGAGTGTCAAAATTTGCAATTTGGGACTTCTTGTAAAAGCATCTCTTTATGACAGTATTTTGATAGATGAAAAAAAAACTGGAAAGTTAACTGTTAAGATGTGTCACTGTTATATTTTATATCAAAATATGAAATAATACAGAACTGTTGTTTTCCTTTACCCTGAAAAGATGCAGTGTTCTATTTTTTCCTTAGGAAACATCTGAATATCCACAGCTGAGGTAATTAATTGATGTGAAACAGTATGTAATCTTAGTTGCGCTGGTGATTAAAACTTAACTCTTTTTTTTATTCAAAATGAATAAAGAAATAGGGACATGCATAGAAACTAGTGCAGCTCAGCTGGAGGCTGAAATAGGGTATTTCCCATTTCAAATTTACTGAAGTTAAATTTGGAACTCAAATATGTACTGTGACCTCAAAAATATCAGTAACACGTTGACAACTTTGTGGGGTGGGAAGATATTTGATGTAATGGCTCTTTTCCTGCAATGCTAAAATTAATTTAAGTGTAGCAACTGTAAATCGTGGACTTTGTAGTAAAGAAATAAAACTGTGAAGGAAGTTCCTGTAGAAGAGGTTAAAAGCAAGGCCAGCTCTAATGACACTCCACAGAGGCCTATTAATAACCTACCAGAAGAGAATCAGCCCACAAACAGTAGTATTTGCTTTATCCCAAACAGCAACTGTTTCTTTTACATATGACATAATTTCCTAAGCAACTTTTGAGTGTAAATTTATATAATCGGTGACATAACATGAAATATCTTACCCCAAAGACAAACTTTTATGAAGAGGCCTATCTGCATTCCCACATTAAATTTTCCAGTAGGGATATTTAAAAACTTTCACCTTCCCTTTCCTAAATATAAGAATTATTCATGCTTTGTTGAAATACATTGAGTGAAAAAGCTGAACTTTTGAAGACCAAACCATAGAATGAATCTATCCATTTTACGAAGCAAGTAATTGATCTTAAACAAACAGGTACAATGGGCAGATAGACATCAGGTTTAGAGTATCCAACTGTCAAAAGACAAAATTACAACAACTTTAATTTAAAGATCTTAATTGGTTTGGGAGGCTGAGGGTCTCAGCCACGGCCCCCCCCCCCCCCCCCCCCCCCCCCCCCCCCCCCCCCCCCCCCCCCCCCCCCCCCCCCCCCCCCCCCCCCCCCCCCCCCCCCCCCCCCCCCCCCCCCCCCCCCCCCCCCCCCCCCCCCCCCCCCCCCCCCCCCCCCCCCCCCCCCCCCCCCCCCCCCCCCCCCCCCCCCCCCCCCCCCCCCCCCCCACACCCCCCTCCCCCCCACCCCCAACCCCCCCCCCCCCCCGCCCCCCCCCCCCCAATATCCACATCCAGCCCAGCAACAACCACCAAGCCACCACCAGAAGCACCCTGGGCTCCCAGGTTGTAGGCGGGGGCTGAGGGCTTTGACCATGGACCCCCTAATCTTCCTCCCAACCCATCCCCTCCCCATTTTTCTCTCCCCCTCCCCCAGCTGCTCCACAATATCTTAGAATGTAAAAATAATAATAATAATAAACAAATTTTTAAAATAAATGAGTAAATAAAGATCTTAATTGGCTTTTATTTGTGATTCTACAATTGGGCAACACACTACTGTATAAAACAAAATGAGTGTTCCACTGAACTGAGCAGAGGATATTGGCGTTATAGGCAGAAAAAGGCTAAAGAAAGTAGAAACTGAGCACAAAAGCCAATTGGTTGCTTTAAAGTTACTTTCCTTTTAAAGGTTAGGGCAGAGAGGCCTTCTTTACCATGCTGGTTAAAACAGGCTTGTTTGGATATTTGGCTCCTATCTCTCTTAGTCCTGATTTCTTGGAAGGTCAGATAAATAACCTAGTTTTGGCTTGGTTGCCAAAACAGAGTAACTCCATTTTGGTTTGGTCTGTTGGGTCTAGTACAGGAGCTCAGTCCAAACCAATGGCTCTCTATAAATTTTGTTTAACACAGTTAAAGAGGTTGATATTAATGATGCTTTCTGTTGCTTAAGGAATTTCTAGATATTCAGACTTGGTATTTTCTAAAGAAGCACTAGAAGCAAATCAAATTGTTTCCTTTGGTTCTTTACAGCTTCTGGGTCCCCCAAACTTGAGTGACAGCTTGGGTGATCAGCACAAATTTTTCACAAAACTACCTTTTATTGCAATTTTGGTGATTAGAGTTTGCACCTTGTGAACCAAAGAACTCTTAGTAGAGAAAATACTTTGGAATTCACTTTTAGCTCCTTTTATTGCTCACTGCTTTTGTGAGTACTGTCACTTTCCCTGAGCCTAGCAGAGAATTTATGAGGAGAAATGCATATGGAAAGGGTGAGTAATTACTAGAATATCTTAGTGTGTATTCTCCAAGAAAAAAAATACACTAAAATTAGATTTAGGAGATACCTTTGTGTGTTTTTGAAATTATGTATTAATCAATCTTTTGAGTGTTGTTTACATTTTAAGTGATGTTTACAAAACATCCAAACAAATAAATGATTTCCTAAGAGGCAAATCTGCCAACAAAATTAAGTAAGCTAATTATCATACTTAAATATAATGACTAATATGGCACCCAAAGGCTTTCTCTGAATCTCAAAAGACTACTGTACTAAAGGTTACAGGGAATGAATGAAAAATGAGGTTTTAATGATTTGTTAATTGGTAAAAATCCAAATTATACATTAAAGCATATTTTTATTTATATAACTTTTAAATGAAAGCAGTTATAATACATTCATTTAAAAAATATCTAAAATCAAATAGTGATTATTTATTTGACTGTCCTGTGGCACACCAATTCTGAAGTGCTCATATCACAAAACAGAATGCTACTGAATACACAAAAATCACAGATACATAAAATAGAAAAATGCATGTGCATCTATTAAAAGTGCTTGACCTGCAAAAATGTATATAACTCAGGAGAAAAGCTGAGTCATTGATGTCTTGCATAATCTCTTTTGGGACATAACACTATACATAATTTTGTAGCAACAAAATGAATAATTTCTGTATCAATCACTTACATATTCAAAAGAATATACACTTACCTTCTCTTCAGCTATTTGGAGTAATGGTCTTAGTCATTGAAGCAGTACATCCAGGACACTATACATAAACCTATTTCTCACAATGTGGAAACATTATTTGATCCTGGCTTAAAGACAATTAAGAAACTATGAAACAACGTGAGAAAGCAAACACTTGGAACCAGAAGCCTGCCTTTGAGCTATGTAATCCTGGAGAGAAAAATAACCTTAAGCCAAATTTCTCTTACCCATAAAAATGGAATAACAAAATCTAGCTCAGTGAACAATTATGAGGATTAGGTGAGATAATATATCTAGGCCCACCTTTTAATTTTAAAAATATAATATAAAGTAATACCAAGAATTGTTGTAATTGTAATTAATATAACACCAACTCTCTTCAAACCCCAAAGTTCTATGTAAAGTGTCAAGACTTACGACCAAGAGTGTTCTTTGGTAACAAGAACAATGGCACTTAGCCATTTGTGTCAAATATCACTCAAATTGGGGAAGGAAATTGTCTGGGCCATTCATACTGATTCTCAAGACTTTCTGTGGCTATTGTCTGGGTAGACACAGCTGAGGATAAGATAAAAATCTGATTTCAAAATTTGGGGTTACAACACTAATTTAGTGTACCATCCTGCTAAGTGTCTTCTGTTAAGTTAAGAGTACTAGCTGGGGATTAGTGTGGGCTTGCAGCTTCAGATAGAAACATTTGTGCAGACACAGATGAAGCTAAAATCTATGAACTCCATAAATTTCCCTGAACCTCCTTTTCTGTTAGAACCAACTCCTCCCAATCCAGAAGGAATTAATCTTCTCTTACATAAAAACTTGGCAATGAATTCACTTTGGGTATATTCCTTATAAGAGAATGCTGATTCTCTTTAGAATTCACCCTTAATGAGAGTAGGATCCAGCATAGCCCAGACAGAAAAGTATGAACTCTAGGAAGGAATGATGTGTGTATATATGGTAAGCATTGCAAGATTTTACCACACTTGTGTGAAATAAGGATCCATATCCTATATCATTAACAATGCATGTTGCACATGTTGTATCCTGAAGTTTTACTTACTCATAATACTATCAGTAAGTAAATAGAATCCAGAATAATACAATCTTCTACATTTTTTTCTTACATGCTTAAAGTCATGTATAACTAAGTCTAGTATTTTATAAAGTTTCATTGCACATAATGATAATTGTTTAGAAACCTCTTTTGAAGTTTATTACTTAATAGTAAAGGACAAAAAGCTACATAACATTAGCATAACATATTTTCCCACTGCAATAAAATTGAGAAAAAGATAACACTGGAAACAGTAGGCAAAATGCTTTTCTTTCTTGGCCAATAATAAAAACATTAGTAAAGGTATGAAAAACTGATATTAGAGAAAACATGTCATATGAAGTTGGCTATAGAATTAGATGAATGGACAGATATTTATATCATCTCTTCATTTACTGTATTTACTACATTCTGACTCAGAAATGAAATAGAATAAGAGCAAACTGTGCGGGCAGTCCATGCAACAGCCTGGACTCGGGAAGAGACACACGTAGAACCCCTGGAGAGTGAAAAACGCAGGAGAGCCAAATAGAGTAAGGAAGATGACTCCCAGTGCACCTATGAGGGTTACAGGATGCTAGCCAGGGTGCCATAAAGCCTGTCCAGGGTCACCTACCCTTACCAAAGAGTGACAGGGCACCCAGAAACTTCTCCCAAGCACTTGAGAGCTCTCCCACATCCTCAGTGATCCAAGACAATATCAGCAAGGAACCACTAAGAGCCCCAGTGCCTAGGCCACAGAGGAACTCACACACAACTCCAGTGTTGAATATAGCTGAAGTACCCACACAGAGACTGCACTACTGCATCTACTCAGAACCAGTACTAAGACATCCTATTCAGTGGCCAATATAAAACACATCTAGAGGAGGAAGTCTCTCTCCTCAAAGCCCACTCCAGAGTAATAGAAAAAGCAACTGTTCTATCAGATGACCAGACATGAATAAGATACCAGAAATACAAAAAAAAAAACAAGAAAATATGAGTCTATCAAAGGAATACAGTAATTCCCAAGTACCAGGCCCCATAGTGAGAAATGACTGTAAAGATATTCTGAGAACAGTCTTAAGGAAACTCCATGAGATACAAGAAGACTTAGTAAGATGACACAACGAACTGAGCAAAACTATCCAGGATGTTAAGGAGGAATTTTACAAAAACATTAATACTTTTAAAAGAATGTAGCAGAAGGGCCGGCCCGGTGGCGCACTACTACAGTGTGCCGCTTGGGAGCGCAGCGGCGCTCCTGCCGAGGGTTCGGATCCCACGTACGGACCGGCCGCTCACTGGCTGAGCGAGGTGCGGGCGCAGCACCGAGGGTTGCTATCCCGTTGCCGGTCCCGGTCCGGTACGGGCTCGACACTGAGGGTTGCGATCTGTTGCCGGTCACGAAAAAAGACAAAAAGGAAAAAAAAAAAAAAAGAATGTAGCAGAACTCCTGGCACTGAAAGGGTCATTCAATGAAATTAAAAACACAACCAAGAGCTTAAGCAGCAGGCTAGAGCAAGCAGAAGAAAGGATTTCTGATCTTGAAGACAGTCTTTTTAAAATAACTCAGGCAGACAAAAAAACAAGAAAGAAAAAGAAAAAATAATTAAACATAAAGAGAATCTAAGAGAGCTAGCAGACAACCTTAAGCACGCAAACATGCACATCGTGGGTGTTCCAGGAGGGAAGAAGAAAGGAAAAGGCATTGAAAACATATTCAATGAAATAATAGCAGAAAAGTTCCCAAGTATAGAGAGAGACATAGACATTCAGATTCAGGTGGCTCAAAGATCCCCAAACAGATTCAGTCCAAAAATGTTCTCTCTAAGATACATTATGGTCAAACTGGCAAAACTCAAAGACAAAGAGAGAATCTTAAAAACAGCAAGAGAAAAGTGTCAAGTCACCTGTAGAGGAATCCCCATCAGGCTAACAGCAGATTTCTCAACAGAAATCCAATAGGCCAGAAGAAAATTGGATGATATATTCAAATACTAAAAGAAAAAAAACTGTCAACCAACAATACTAAACTTCAGAAATGAAGGAGAAATAGTGTATTTCCCAGATGAAAAAAAAATATATATATATATATATGGGAGTTCACCACCACATGACCAGCCCTATAAGAAATCCTTAAGGGAGTTCTGCATCTGGAATATAAAAAGCTAAAATCACTACCACAAATAAACAAGAAAGAACAAACCCACTGGTAGAACAAAAATGCAAACAGGAAAGAGAAAGAAATTGTATCTTACCACTTCAAAAAACAAACAAACAACAATAACAACAAACAGTAAAAGGGAAAGAAAGAAAAAAAATACATTTAAAACATTGAAATGAAAATCTATAAAATGCCAGAAGACAGGAGTAAGACAACACCTTTCAATAATAACCCTAAATATAAATGGATTAAATTCCCCACTCAAAAGACACAGACTGGCTGATTGGATTAAAAAACTAGACCCAAGTGTATGCTGTCTACAAGAGACTCATCTCACCTGTAAAGACACACACAGGCTAACAGTGAGGAGATGGAAAAAGATATACCATGCAAATAGAAGTCAAAAACAAGCATGAGTAGCTATTCTCATATCAGATAAAATAGACTTTGAACTGAAAACTATAAAAAGATAAAGGAAAGCCATAATATAATGATAAATGGATCTATCCAGCAAGAAGACCTAATAATCATAAATATATATGCACCCAACACTGGAGAAACCAGATATATAAAGCAAACACTATTAGACCTAAAGAAAGAGATAGACCCCAAAATGATAATAGTTGGGGACCTGAACACCCCTCACTCAACACTGGACAGATCATCTAGGCAACAAATCAACAGAGAAACACAGGATTTAAACAACACTTTAGACCAGTTGGACTTGGTAGACATCCACAGAAAATTTCATACAACCAGAGAATATATATTCTTCTCATTGGCACATGGAACATTCTCCAGGATAGACCACACGTTAGGTCACAAATCAAGTCTCAACAAATTTTTAAAATTTGAAGTCATTTCTGGGCCGGCCCGGGTGGCGCACTGGATAGTGCGCCGCTTGGGAAGCGCGGCGGCGCTCCCATCCGAGGGTTCGGATCCCACGTACAGACCGGCTCCCGCGCACTGGCTGAGTGAGGCGCGGGAGCAACGCCGAGGCTTGCGATCCCGTTGCCGGTCCCCGGTCCGGTACGGGGGCAACACTGAGGGTTGCGATCCGTTGCTGGACACGGAAAAAAGACAAAAAGACAAAAAAAAAAAAAAAAAAAAAAAAAAAATTTG
>NW_007733718.1:51474-90800 GCF_000696425.1 Galeopterus variegatus | reverse complement strand
AAAAAAAAAAAAAAAAAAAAAAAAAAAAAAAAAAAAAAAAAAATTTGAAGTCATTTCAAGTATCTTTTCAGACCATAACAGATTAAAACTAGACATTAATAACAAGAGAAACTCTGGAAACTATACAAACACTTGGAAAATAAACAACATGCTCTTGAACAACCTATGGGTCTAAGAGAAAATTAAATAGAAAATCAAAAAATTTCTTGAAACTAAGGAAATAAAGACACATTGTACCAAAACCTGAGGGATACTGCAAGAGCAGTACTAAGAGGAAGTTTATAGTAATAAATGCTTACATCAAAAGAATAGAAAGATTTCAGATAAACAACCTAATGCTACCCCTCAAAGAAAGAGAAAAATAAGAACAATACAATACCAAAATTAGTAGATGGAAAGAAATAATTGAGATCAGAGCAGAACGAAATGAAATAGAGACACAAAAAATGACACAAAAGATAATCAAAACAAAAAGTTGTTTTTTTGAGAAGGTAAATAAAACAGATAAACCATTAGCTAGGCTAACTAAAAAAAGAAGATAGAAGACCGCAATAACAAAATCATAAATGAGAAAGGAGACATTACAACCCATACCACAGAAATACAAAGAATCATTCGCCAATAAATTTGAAAACCTGGAGGAAATGGATAAATCTCTGGATACATACAAACTACCAAGACTGAATCAAGAAGAAATAGAAAACCTGAACAGACCAATAACAGGCAAATTTTGTGTGTTTGTAAGCCTGCCAAGCATATTAGGCCCAATAACACACAGTGGGTAAAACATATGCAAGTTTCAGAACAGTACTTACTGAGAAAAACATATAAAGGCAAGAGAAGTAGCAGGTGCAGACTTCCTCAGCTGCCCATTTTGCTCTGGGGTAATGAAATGAAATGAAATCAAGCAAAGCTGGTTGTCAGATTTTGGAAGAAAGGCCCTGGTCTTTGGACTACGTAACTTATAAAATTCATGGCTGGAGAAGCACCAGGCGCGCCTGTGTCAATGATTAGGGACTGAGATCCATCACACGTTTGCTGCCGTACAATAAGGCAGACCAGTGAGACCACTGGCCTTATTTGCTACTTTGACACTCTAAGTCGATGGTACATCAACCTCTGATAGTATAATTAGAGACCAAATTCCAGGCCTTGTGGATGAAGATGTATAACATGGCAAACCAGTGTCTTGAAGCCCTGATCCACCAACTCATCATTCTATTACAACTGATTATTTTAAACCCTAACTGGAGTCAGTTTTAATGCAGAAGATTTCAGCTGACAAATGGACCTGCTAAATGGGCTGTCTTCTTTTCTGGGAGGCCAGTATTCAGGGCATCAATCACGGACAAGTTAATTTTACCTCTCAGAGCCACAAAAGGAAAGATTTGTGGGGAAAATATTTACTCAAAAGTAAATTACTTCTTTAATTTAAATTAAAATATTTAATGGTGAAACTTTAATTTTTTTCCATTGTTTGGCCAGCTCCTTTACGTGAAAGCAAAAAAAGTCAAGGTGAGAAACTTAGCACATATAGGCAACTTTCATTTCAAGCTCTACTGCAATCACTTGAATGCACGTGATTCAGATATTATGTTGTCTACAAAAACATTCCACCTCATCTTTTAATGCAATTAAGAGCACAAGAATCTTTAAAAATCTTTCTAATGAGATAAACACAGATTATATATTGTTTTCTACCACACAAAGATTTGCTGGTTATTTTGTTGCTAATACTTTCAGGTAGTGGTTACATATTTGTCTTTTTCAAAAAGAAAAATGTTTGAAATTTTACAGCTTTTTCTGTTGATAATCAGTGGTTGCCAATAGTATGCCACTTGGAAGATTCAGAAAACTAAACAAACAATTGTGTAAATATTACTTTTAAATAAATATAACTTTTAAAATAAATGAGCACATAGCTATTGTTTGAAAAGAAAGTTTGGAAACAAAACATCTTTAAAAGATTTCTGTTTGCATAATCCTATTACTAAAAAATATATCAACCTATAAAAATTCTTAAATGCACATTTCAAAATTAATTCACATCACACACAATAATTAAGTCAAAATGTAGTAATAGCCAAATAAAAGAGTTAAATTATAAAATTTCCAGAAGAAAACATACTAGAAGTTATTTGTGACTTTAGATTCAGCAATAATTTCTTATGTACAACACCGAAAGCACAATTCTTTAAAGAATAAAATGACTTAAGATTAAAAGTTTTTGCTCTTAAAAGGCACCATTAAGAAAATGAAAGACAAGTTACAGACTGTGAGAAAGCATTTTTGCAAACCTCATATTCTTAAAATACTTGTAACCAGAAGACAACTCAATAATAAGAAAACACCCAATTTTAAAAATTGGCAAAAGATTTGAATAGATATTTTACAAAAAAAAAGTAGGAAAGCCAAAAGTTGGCTCTTTGATCAGCACAATTGATAAACGTAGCAAGGCTGAAAAAAGACAGAAAAAACAGAAATTACCAACATCAGAAATGAAAAAGAGCTATACTACAGATACTCCAGGCATTGAAAAAATGATAAAGGAATATTATGATCAACTTTGTGCTAACAAATTCAGCCACTTAGTTTAAGTGGAGAAATATCTTAACAAGTTCAACCTAATAAAAGTGATAAAAAAAGAAAAGAAAACCTGAATAGCCCAATGTATATTTATAAAATTACATTTCCAATTTATATACTTCCCATGAAGAACATACCAGGTCCAAATAGTTTTACTGGTGAATTTTATTAAACACTAAAGGAAAAATAGTACCAATTTTATAAAATGTTACAGAAAATAGAGAAGAAAGCACTCCCTAACTCATCTCATGAGGTCAGTAAAATCTCAAAAAGAAAAATCTGACAAAGAAAGGAAAGGGAAAAAAATGCACATATCTCTCAAAAACATAAACACAAATATTTGCAAATAAAATCTAGAAATACATAAAAAGAGTAGCAAATGACAACCAAGTGGGCTTTAGCCCAGAACTTTCCCCAAATTGAAAACTTCTACTCTTAAAAAGAAACCACTAATAAAATGAGAAAAAAAGCAACAGTGCTGAAATATTTCCTATTACCTGACAAATACCTTGTATCCAAAATATATAAAGATCTCTTACAACTCAATAATAACAAGACAAAAACCAAAAACAATTAAAAATGAAAAAAAATGAACAAAAGACTTAACATTTAATATAACAACTTAGATATATTAATTATTAAGAGTGTTGTCTTAGTGTTTAAGATCAGTACGAAACGTTACTTGTATTCTTCCTTCTTGCCCCATTTCATACAAAGTTTTTGGATGTATTCATCTTAGAATATCAGAGAAAAATTTCCAAGAAGCCTTTGATCTCTGCCAACCTCAGTATTATAAGACTTTCAGGTACGAAACATTAATCTTAAAATTCGTATGATGTATATGTTCATATGCAGTGTGTTGGTGTATGTACACGTGTGTATGTAAAAATCTTTAGTTACAGGTTTTAACAAAAACTGTGCGTGTGTTGGGGGATAGGGTTTTATTATAGTTGATCTCCAATTGTGTAGCAAAGTGCTACACTTTAAATATCACTATAGATCAAATGTTTGGAATATAAACATATTTCCTAATTTAAAAATATGATAAATGATAGGTCCTCAAACAAGGCTAAAACAAAAGGAGAAGAAAAGAAAGTAATATTTAAGGTAGAAAACATCCCAGATTTTTTACATACAATATTTAATTTTGTGTATTTGCTTTTTTACAATTCTGCTTTATCATACAACCAAGGAATATTTACTAAACCATTATTTCTGTGGGAAAGCACACTGTGAATTGTGTCTGAAGATGTATTGGGAATAGAGGAGGTAGTTGTCAAGGATTTAGGGAATGCAGCGATTCCTGTGTTCAGGACTCTACCTTTGCACAACAGAATCCTGAAATGGAGAACAATGCCAGCCTCTTCTTCTGGGTAGATGCAGTATGGGATGGATCCCCATTCAGATTTCCTTTGAGGGGTTTATGGGGAGAGGATATTTGCAATTCAAGCATTTGCATAATCTGAGCTAAGTGTAGTCAAATTTTTTTCTTAATTTGCATAGGACCTAACCCAATCATTTGATTTGCTATCTTTTACTATATTTGTGATAATCTTCTTACACATATTTTGAGAAAACTCTGCCTATAAAAATAAAAATAAAATTTAAAAACCTGATTATTCTATAGAAAACCAGAAGAAGCAAAAACGTAGGGGAAAAAATGAGATAGGTAAGTTGAAAATAAATTTTTTTTTTTTTTTTTTTTGTCTTTTTTCCGTGTCCGGCAACGGATCGCAACCCTCAGTGTTGCCCCCGTACCGGACCGGGGACCGGCGACGGGATCGCAAGCCTCGGCATTGCTCCCGTGCCTCGCTCAGCCAGTGAGCGGGAGCCGGTCTGTACGTGGGAGCCGGTCTGTACGTGGGATCCGAACCCTCGGACGGGAGCGCTGCCGCGCTTCCCAAGCGGGCGCACTATCCAGTGCGCCACCGGGCCGGCCCGAAAATAAAATTTTTAAACATTTAATATGTTTTGTTTTGAATTAATGTTGGAGGCTATGAGGAGTACAGGGTCACAAGAATTTTCAAGAGTTTAGATTTTTACTTCTTATTGTTTTCATTTTAACCATAGTCTATTAGAAATCCCCTGAATAACTAGCTGAGACATTTCTCCAAGTAAGACACAATTAGGGTGAAGTTAAATAGGGAAGTTTTAATCAATAGATCCCTGAGATTTAGGAAAGTGTCATGCCTTCTGCCCTTTTAATTATAGAAATGTTATCTCTACAAATTGGGGGAACATTTTCTTTCTTTTACCAGCCCAAGTCCTTCCTTTTTCTTTTTTCTTTCTTTTTTTTCTTTTTTTTTTTTTTTAGAGATCTGAACCCTTGACCTTGGAGCTATAACCTATAACACTGCACTCTAATCAGCTGAGTTAACCGGCCAGCCAGACCAGCCCAAGTACTTCTGAATCTAATAAGTTTTAAACCTTCTTATAAGACCATATACTCTTTGATTATTACATTTTATATATGTATATAACATTTGTTGCATGTTAGTCGCTCAGCCATGTTTTGAATATAGTAATATTTTTTACTAGACTTTAAGATACTTGGCAGTAGGGAACTTTTTCTCTTATTCACCATTGTATACCCATCACATAGTTCAGTGCCTGGAACATAATAAATATCCAAAGATATTTGTTGATATGCATATAAATGAAGATAGATACTGACATCAAATTTGAAAAGAGTGGCTAAGCAAATGTATTACATTAAAGTAGTGTTCTCCCATTACCCTCTTTTTTCTCATTGTACTTATTTTTACCTGATATATCATAGTAGATAATTATAGATCTATTTATCTAGATAGATAGATAGATAGATAATAGGTGATAGAGAGATAGAGATAGGCATAGAGAACACAAATACAGATAGAAATTCCCATTGTCTGTCTTTCCCACTAGAATGCTTTGTCTCTTGAATGAACTTTAAATAAAGAGAAGCCCATGAGATTCCCAGGGATTGAAAATGACTCGGGGGTAGCAACCAATCTTCAGTTCTCATTTAAACAAAGGAATGTGAGAAGGTAAAATCTCTATAAAAAAAAAAAAGACACGTGAATTAAAATATGACAGAAGTTACTTTATAAAATATATTAAAATATCCTTAAACATTGATAAAAATAGCTCTTTGACTAATTCTGGATTATTAAAAAAATAACTACCACAATAAATTTAAGAATTTCTATTTAATTTCCTGAATACTGCTGATAAGAAAAAATGTCTAGATGAATATATTAAATATATATAGATGTGAAATATTTTAGGATTCAAAGTTTATACTGTCTTTTTAAATGCATCATATTTATGACAGGATGTCACTCACAGCATGCTAAATATTTCCAATGAGGTCTCTAGAAAACTGGTATAAAATATCCTAAGTTGGATCTCAATGTATTTTTAAAAAATAGCAGTATACAGTATCACATTAATATCTCCATGTGTGTATATATGCACGTATATTTATAAAACCATGCACAATTATAATAAAAATATATAGATATGTAACTGCAGTATTTTTTTGAAGAAGTTTCTTCTTTGTTGCACTATCCTTCACTTTTGGGCTATAGGTTATTACATAATAACAGGAACGGTTAAAATCATAATTAAATACCTAACTTTATTGAATGCTCTCTACATGCCAGGAACTGTTTTATTCACTTTAAACATATTCCAACTTTAAGTATTTGACAGAGATACTGTTAATATCTTCACATTATAAATCGGAAAAAAAAAAAAGCCCAAAGAGGTTAAGCAATCTGCCCATCACCACACAGTAAGAGAAGCTGAAATTTCAGCCCATATAATCTGGGTCCAGGGTTTGCGGTGCAGCAAATAAGCTCTCAAAAGGAGAGATTTCAATGAAGGACAAAATATTTACAGATCAATAGGAAAGCTAATAATAATAATAATGTAACCTCCAACAACTAGATTACCATTTTTTCAGATCCACTAAAACATATACAGATTTGTTCTGCATATTAAACTTTTTTGTCATTGATTCTTATATAAATAAGTGTGACAGTATAAAAATAAAATCCTTACCGCCTGAATATGGGCTGAGAGTTGTGCTATATATCTAAAGCATTTTTTTTTGTTGTTGAGTTTTCCTCATTTTTAAATGTATTACTCTTGCTAAATGTATTAAGATAATATGATCTTTTTTACATTTCATTATGTGTAACATGGGATTGATACTATCTTTAATAGCATAATTTTATTTCTGCTCGGTCACATCATAAGACACTAAACTTTTAAAAAATTTTTTGGAAAATATGTTATAGGACAAATTGCAAATTTCCTTTGTATCTAATATATAATAATCAAAATTAGCTTTTAAATATTCATTTTATTACAAATAATTTTTCGACGGTTGTGTGTGTACAAGTCCTTTTTGAAATCCAGCATTTATATTGCTTGCAAGACATTGATATTATCCTTCTAAGGGAAATTCCAGGAAAGTAAATAAAAGTAGGAAAATTATTTTCTTCCCTAAGTATGTTTTACCAACTCCTGAAAAATTTATAAAATATTATATGATAATTCACCCCCCCCTTTCAGGAAACAAAAGAAAATTTTAATAAATATATGTCCGTACTTGAAATTGTACTTCACACAAACATTTAGCAGATCTCAGTAAAATACAAGTATAGTTCTTTCTCAGAAAATTCTTTGATGTTATGTTATTTCAACATTGACTTATTATTATATTTTATTTTGTATTTAAAAAGTAACACACAAAGAGACAAATCTCCTATGCAGAGGAGTTCTAAATGCTTTATGTCAACACTCTGCCCTCAGTAAGATGGAATTTAACTCTCCACCACTTGAGTGCGGGCTGCACATGGAGACTTCCTTCTATGGAATACAGCATGGGAAGGCAGGGTTGGCGGGAAGCAGCTTTACAGTGGAGAAACCTGCAAACCACCACCTCACCCAGGTAATCAAGAGTAACATCAACAGTGATAAATCTTGTTGATAATATGCACCTTTGATATAATGAAAAAAGGCATTTTACCTCTATGGCCTTCCTCCTGAAAACTCATAACCCCTGTTCAACCATGACAATAAAATCAGACAAATTCCAGTTGAGAGCATTGTGCAAAATATCTCACCAGTACTACTGAAAATGGTCAAGGTCATCAAAAACAAGGGAAGTTCAAGAAACTGTCACAGCTATGAGAAACCTAAAGAGACATGAATGCTAAAGGTGATGTGGTACCCTGGATAGGATCCTAGAACAGGAAAAAGGACATTACAGAAAAGTGAGGGATATCTGAATAAATTATGGTTTTAGGTTAATAATAATGTTTCAGCATTGATTCATTAATTGTAACAAATGTACTATACTAGTGTAAGATACCAATAAAGGGAAAACTGCCTGTGGGACATGTGGGAACTTTCTGTACTATCTTTGCAGTTTTTCTGTAAATTCAAAATTGTTTTGAAAAAATAAAGGTTATTAAAATATGTCCTAAAATAACTAAGTTAATAAGTACCACACATTTACTTTTAAAAACTTGAAATATTGATAAAATATAGTAAAACATCATCTATAATCTCACCTGTAGTCTCACTGTCTGGAGATAATCACTGTTAATGGTTCCACGTGTTTCTTTTACACTATATTATATATAAATAAGCATATATATTTTGACCCCATTGGGATCTTTAATGTACTGTCTTGGCATCTTACTTTTATACTTTACCTTATATCATCAGTATTTTACCATGACATTGCATAGTCTTTAAAACATGAAACTGTGTAACACTAAATTGGGCTCATGGACTGTAGATAATTTCTTTTTTAAAATATCATTGGACAAGAGAAAGTTTTCTAAATCTGATTAATTTTAAGAGTATAAATTATTTTAGTACATAAATGTTTATCTAATCTAAAATGATTTCTTCAGGACAGATTCTGAGAGTGAAATACTACATCAAAAAGTAATGGCATTTAGATGTTTGATAAATAATTTCTTTCTGAAGAGTCTTGAATAAATTGGGACAATTGCCTGTTTGGTAGATCATGATTTTCAAGATTTTATGCAGATTCCCTCCACTCCGTTAATTTATTATCTCATGATATTATTACCATTATTACATTACCATTATTACATTACCATTATTACATTACATTACCATTATATTAGTTTTAAAACCTCTGCTGTTGCAGGATACAAAATCAACACACAAAAATCAGTAGCATTTCTATTCTCCAGTAGTGAACATGCAGAAAGAAAAACCAAGAAAGCTTGACCATTTACAATAGCCACCAAAAAAAAAAAAAAAAATACTTAGGAATAGAATTAACCAAGGATGTGAAAAATCTCTATAATGAGAACTACAAACCACTGCTGAGACAAATTAAAGAGGACACAAGAAGATGGAAAGATATCCCATGCTCTTGGATTGGAAGAATCAACACTGTGAAAATGTCCATACTACCCAAAGTGATATACAAATTCAATGTGATCCCCATCAAAATTCCAATGACACTTTTCTCAGAAATGGAAACAAATCATCCAGACATTTATATGGAATAACAAAAGACCACGCATAGCCAAAGCAATGCTGAGCAAAACAAATAAAGCTGGAGGCATAACACTACCTGACTTTAACCTATACTAAAAAGCTCTAATAACCAAAACAGCATGGTACTGGCATAAAAACAGACACATGGATCAATGGAATAGAATAGAGAATCTAGAAATCAACCCACATACCTACAGCCATGTGATCTTTGACAAAGGAACCAAGCCTATACACTGGGGAAGAGAGTGCCTCTTCAACCTATGGTGCTAGGATAACTGGATATCCATATGCAGGAGAATGAAACTAGACCCATACCTCACACCATACACTAAAATCAACTCAAAATGGATTAAAGAATTAAATATACACCCTGAAACAATCAAACTTCTTAAAGAAAACATAGGAGAAACACTTCAGGAAGTAGGACTGGGCACAGACTTCATGAATATGACCCCAAAAGCATGGGCAACCAAAGGAAAAATAAATAAATGGAATTATATCGAACTGAAAAGCTTCTGCACAGCAAAAGAAACAATGACCAGAGTTAAAAGACAACCAACAGAGTGGGAGAAAATATTTCCAAAATGTACATCTGACAAAGGATTAATATCCAGAATATACAGGAAACTGAAAAACTTTACAACAACAACAAAAAAAAAAAGTAATCCAATCAAAAAATGGGTAAAGGAGCTAAATAAGCATTTCTCAAAGGAAGATATACGAATGGCCAACAGACATATGAAAAAATGCTCAACATCACTCAGCATCCGGGAAATGCAAGTCAAAACCACACTGAGATACCATCTCACCCCAGTTAGGATGGCTAAAATCCAAAAGACTCTGAACGATAAATGCTGGCGAGGTTTGAGAAAAAAGAACTCTCATACATATGACCCAGCTATTCCACTGATGGGAATATACCCAGAGGAATGGAAATCATCAATTTGAAGGTATACCTGTTCCCCAATGTTCATCGCAGCACTCTTTACAGTAGCTAAGAGTTGGAACCAGCCTGAATGTCCGTTATCAGATGAGTGGATATGGAAAATGTGGTATATCTACACAATGGAATACTACTCAGCTATAAAAAAGAATGAAATACTGCCATTTGCAATGACATGGATGGACCCAGAGAGAATTATATTAAGTGAAACAAGTCAGGCACAGAAAGAGAAATATCACATGTTCTCACTTATTTTGGGGAGCTAAAAATAAATAAATTAATACACAAATAAACTGGGAGGGAGGGAAGAAGACACAACAATTACAATTCCTTGAAGTTTTATACAACAAGCGAACAGATAGGAGGTTGTTGGGAGGGAGGGGAGAGAGGGAGGAGGGAGGGAGGTTTCGGTGATGGGTCACAATAATCAACCACATTGTATATTGACAAAATAAAGTAAAATTAAACAAACAAACAAACAAACAAACAAAACCTCTGCTGTCTGGATTAGACTAAGAAACAGGTTTTCAGACTGAATTTAGAAATCACCTTGTTCTTAGTAGAGGCTTGTTATCACCTAGTTATAAAGTATCTGTTTACATTGGAATTTATTTTCCTGACTGATAGTATAATGTTCCTCTCAGAATGCTGGAAACGACTTCAAAATTTAAAGATTCAGGAAAAAAACAGAAAAACACCCATAACCTCATCACATAGAGGAACCACTTTTAGTGCTTTGGCATCTTTATTTCCCATCTCATTTTCTTATTCTTTTTATTTTTATTTCTGATGTATTGAACTTATCTTCTTCTTTAAAATTAAATATTTTATAGTAAGCATATTCTCATCATTAAATATCTTCATAAAGGTCATTTCAAAGGTTTCATGATATTAACTCGAATTGATAAAATAATTTCCCTAACCATTACACATTTGAGTGATATTTTCTAATATTTTTGTCACAAATAAAACAGAAAAACATTTCCATATATAAATTATATTGACTTTTTGATTTTTTATCTACTACAAAAGAGAATAAGGATCACACACAGGGAAATAACTAATTGAGTGATTTAGAGAGTTATACTGGTTATATGCTCTCTGGTAATATATTTATTGTATCATAAAATCTCCAGTATTGAATATTAAATTTAAAATATGTGCTAATTTTATGAGTATAAAAACAACTTTGTTTGATTTGCCTTCTCTTTTATTACTAGTGAAATGAAGCATTGTTATCTATGCATTTGTATATACTTTTGTATTAATTATGCAAATGTACTATTGGGGCAATATGTTTTTATTATCTAAATAGGTTCTGTATATATTTCAGTTTCTTATCTTAGAATTGTGCATATTTATCTCTTTTTTAAGAGACTGCTTTGTATATGATTAATTGATCTCATCTGTATTATGCTGATAATATAGAAGATGTTAATCTTCCATAATTCAAATATTGATATTTCCTGGATATGTTTTCAAATAAAGGTAACACTGTCAGGAAGTAGATTATAGTATTCTAAGAACTTATTAT
The DNA here is from genome assembly GCF_000696425.1 of Galeopterus variegatus. NCBI lineage: Eukaryota > Metazoa > Chordata > Mammalia > Dermoptera > Cynocephalidae > Galeopterus > Galeopterus variegatus. The sequence continues at coordinate 79,203 of NW_007733718.1, read as the reverse complement.
AATAGATTCCTAATAAATATTTTTATTGCCATATTAAAACAATCAAATGATTCTCTTTTCAATGAAATATAATCATGTTTTCATTACAATCTGACTCTGTCACACTCTCTTACATATATGCCATTATAAAAGTTTCAAGATCACTATAGTGTATATTCCGACTTAAAACATAAGATAAGTTTATTAATTATGTTTCCCAATAAATTGAATTAGTCTAATTAGACACATGAATAATAGGTGCAAGGCATTTGAATGACATATTTCGGTTTACTATTACTGAGTGACAATTTTAACACATAGCCTATGCATAGAAAGGCTACCCACTATGTTTCTTCCAATCCCATATGTAAATAATTATTTAAATAAAGTGTACCATGTATAAAACATTTTTGTATAAGAACAGTTAAATTCATTATCTTAGGATTGGTGCAGTGCCTTCTTCTAGTGATCTTCTAGTGAGATCATCTCTCATGTTTCATTTGGTAAACCTCAAATCTTAGGCCCTTAAATGTCTAAGCATTTATCATCATTGGCCTCATTTAAGAAGCTTACTAAGGAGAAAAAAATGTAAACTGAAGAAAATAAGCATTGCAACCATTAATCTATTCCTACATCAAATTATAAAAATGTTTAATTCATTGAACCACTTTGTTAAAATATGTCTGGAAAATGAAATACTAATCAAGAATGTTGCCACTATCAACCTTGTGAGTAGGTAAATTAAAAGAAAGAACTTCAGATTTCAGGAGGAGTTTTTGATCCTAATCATTCTTTAAAAAATTTCAAAGGAAATTTTCTTTTGAAGAAGTTCAGTAATCTTAATCAAGTGGCCTTAACATAAATGGAACTTATCAGATTGGATCAAATTTTCAGTCTTAGTTTGTTTTCTTTGATTTAATTTATCAATTATGAATTCAATTCAAATCATTTGCAAATGAGTTTTTGAATGATATATGCATATGTAAACATATGTCTGGCACTATAGTATATCCTAAGTACATATACAATTTTAATTGTGGATGTAGTTATTGACCTCAAAAATCTTAAAATTTTAATGAGAGTGGATAGCTCAGACAGAAAATTTAAAAGGTATTAATAATGACAAATCTAGCATTTGGAAGCAAAATATGATATGGGAAGTTTTCCTATATTTAAATCTGACTAAATAATTCTTACAAAGTAATTGTCCAGCCTAATTTTAAATATCTCAAATTATTGGAAAGCCAATACTTCCCAAGGCAGAACACTTTTTCCTTGGATGGTTCTCCATGTAGAAATGAACATTGTTATATTGAGTAAAACTGTCTTTCTGAAGCACTTTGCAAACTGGTTTTTTCCTTAGAACGTGGTAGGGTCATTAAATAAAATTTCTCTCTCTTATGACAGACCATCCAAATTATTTGCTGCTTCTCTTCCATAGCCATCAATTTTTGGACTGAACATCCCTTAGTTTGCACCTGTTCCACATCTGTTCCTATTTCTAGACAAATAACCATGTCAATTGCTCTCTTCTGAACATGTCTATATTATGTAATACATCTTAAAACATGGGGTCTAAAACTGAAAGCAATATCTCATGTAACACAACCATATAGACTAGTTTTTGTTCATTTTTATTGTGTATATTTAAGGTACATGACACGATGTTTTGATATACGTATATTTAGTGAAATGATTACTATAAACAAACTAACATATTCGTTACCTTCCATAGTCACCTTTTGTGTGCATGTGATAGAGCACCTAAAATCTACTCTCTCAGCAAATTTGGAGTATACGATATAATATTAACTATTATCCTCATGCTGTACATTATACTTCTAGACTTACTAATCCAGCTTATTACAAATTTGTACCCTTTGACCCACTTCTCTCTGTTTCCTTCACCTCCCTGCACTTGGTAACCACCATTTTCCTGTCTGTTTCTATTTATTTGACTTGGTGGGTTTTTTTAAGATTTTGTACATAAGTGAGATTATACCTCATTTTTCTTTCTGATTCTGGCTTATTTTACTCAGCATAATATCCTCCAGTTTCATCCATGTTGTCATAAATGGCAGTATCTCTTTCTTTTTTAAGTCTGAATAATATTCATTACCGTGAAAATCCTTTATTCATTCATCTGCTGACGAGCACTTAGGTTGTTTCTATATCTTAGCTATTGTGAAAAAGACTGCAAAGAACATGGGAACACAGATATCTCTAGGAGGTGCTGAGTTCATTTCCTTTGGGTATGTACCAAACAGAGAGATTGCTGGGTCATGTAGTAGTTCTATTTTAAATTTTTTGAGGAACCTCCATACTGTTTTCCATAATGGCTGTACCAATTTACATTCCCACCAACAATGTATAAAGGTTACCTTTTCTCTACACCTTTGCCAATACTTACCTTTTGTCTTTTTGATAATAGCCATCCTAACAGGTATGAGGTGATATCTCCCTGTGGTTTTGATCTGCATATCCCTGATGATTTTTGTTGTTCACTTTTTCATATACCTGCTGGCTCATTTGGAAAATGTTTATCCTAGTCCTTTGCTCATTTTTTGATGAGGTTATTTGTTATTTCAGTATTGAGTTGTGACCAAATGGTATATGTCCCTGGCATGCAAAGTTGGTTTAACACAGAAAAAACAATCAATGTGGTACACCACATTAACAGAATGAAAAATGAAAACCATATAACCATCTTAATAGATGCAGAAAAAGCATTTGACAAATTTCAACATCTTCTTCTAATAGAAACTCTCAACAAAATAGGTATAGAAGAAAATTTCTTCAACAAAATAAAACCCATTTATGAAAAGCCCATAGCTAATATCATAATTAGTGGGGGGAAATGAAATCTTTTCCTCTAAGATCTGGTATAAGGCCTGCATGCCCACTCTGCCACTTCTATTCAACATACTACTTGAAATACTAGCAGAAGTAATCAGACAGGAAAAATAAATAAAAGGCATCCAAATCAGAAAGAAAGAAGTAAAATTATCCTTGTTTACAAATGACATGATCCTATATGTAGAAAACCCTAAACACTCCACGAAACAAACAAAAGACTGTTATAATTAATAAGCAGATTCAGTAAAGTACCAGGAAACAAAATCAACACTAAAAAAAGCAATTGCATTTCTTTAAACCAATAGCAATCTATCTGGGAAAAAAAAGATTAAAAAAAAAAACAGTTTGATTTATGATGGTATTGAAAAGGGTAAATTTCTTAGGAATAAATTTAACTAAGGAAGTGAAAGACCTGTATACTGAAAACTATAAAAGCAGTTGAAGAAGCAACAAATAAATGGAAACATATCTTGTGTTCATGGATTGGAAGAATTAATGGTGTTAAAATGTCCATACTACCCAAAACAATAAACAAAATCAATGCAATCCCTTTCAAAATTCCAATCTCATTTTTCACAGAAATAGAAAAAAATCCTAGCATTCAAATGGAACCACAAGAATTGTGTTCGCAGCTGCCGCCGCGCTGCCGTCGCTCTCTCCAATGCCAGCGCCGCCTCTCGCTCGCCGAGCTCCAGCCCGAGGAGAAGGGGGGTAAGTAAGGAGGTCTCTATACCATGGCTCGTACAAAGCAGACTGCCCGCAAATCGACCGGTGGTAAAGCACCCAGGAAGTATTGGCAGTTTTTCCATTTTCATTTGTGTGTGAATTTTTAATATAAATGCGGGGACGTAAAGTATTAATGCAAGTCAAAATGTTTCAGTGAACAAGTTTCAGCAGTTCAACTTTATAACAATTATAAATAAACCTGTTAAATTTTTCTGGACAATGCCAGCATTTGGATTTTTCTAAAATAAGTAAATTTCTTATTGATGGCAACTAAATGGCGTTTGTAGCGTTTTTATCATACAGTAGGTTCCATCCATTCACTATACTTTTCTAACTGAGTTGTCCTACATGCAAGTACATGTTTTTAATGTTGTCTGTCTTCTGTGCTGTTCCTGTAAGTTTGCTATTAAAATACATTAAACTATAAAAAAAAAACCAAAAAAAACAAATGGAACCACAAAAGACCTGAAATAGCTAGAACAATCTCAAGAAAGAAAAACAAATTTAGAGGCATCACACTTCCTCATCTCAAATTATGTTACAAAGCAATAGTAACCAACACAGCATGGTACTGGTACGGAAATAGATACATAGACCAATGGAACAGAATAGAGAGATCAGAAATAAACCCAAGAATTATATGCTCAACTAATTTTCTACAGGTTCACCAAGAAAACACAGTGGGTAAAGGAGACTCTCTTCAAAAAACAGTGCCAGGAAGACTGGATATCCACATGCAAAAGAATAAAACTGAACCCTTATCTTACACCACACATAAAAATAAACTCAAAAGGATTAAAGATCTAAACACAAGACCTGAAACTATAAAACTCATATAAGAAAACATTGGGGAAAATGTTTTGACATTGGCCTTGGCAATAATTTTTTGGATATCACACCAAAAGCTCCAGCGACAAGAGCAAAAATAAATAAGTGGGACTACGTCAAACTAAAAAGCTTCTGCATAGCAAAAGAAGCAATCAACAAAGTGAAAAGGCAGCTTATGGATTGGGAGAAAATATTTACAAAGCATATGTCTAATAAGGGGTTAATATCTAAAATATATGAGGAACTCATACATAGATTATTAAATCTGTCAGGCAAGATATTAGTTATGGACTGAATGTTTCTGTCCCCCCAGAATTCATGAGTTGAAGCCCCAACATATGACTGTATTTGGACATGGGGCCTTTATGTAGGTAATAAAGGTTAAAGGTTAAATGAGTGCAAGTGTACAAACTTGATCCAATTTAGTATCCTTATGAGAAGAAATGGGAGAAAGCTTAAGCATGCTCTCCCTCCCCATCTCTTCCACCCTGTCTGTCGGGCCTTAAAAGCTAACTCCACCTTAAGTGACATTACAAGCAGCGCCATTATTGGCCCACAAGGGCGTATTAACGTGGCAGTCTAAGACTGCGCTGGGAGGAAGTAGGGTGGGAGTGTCTGCGGGAACCTTGCCTTAGCCCATATTGGCCAAATACGTGCTTCCGTGCTCGTGAACACTGTGTGATTGCAATAGCTAGGCATTGAGACAGGATGCATGCTCTCATAACCTTTAAGCTGATTGGAGGATGTAAAAAACCTCCCTTCCCCATTTGCCTTTAAAAGCAAGTGCTTGTGTGATAATAAACAGAACTGCTTGACAGAAACCCTGCAGCGTCTGAGTGTCCTTTAATGGGCTGGTTGGAGCCAGCGGCTGTGCTCACCTCTCTTCACAGCTCTCTTCGCCGTCTCCTTCCAAGGGGACCAGAGGGAAAGAGGAATCTGGGCAATTCGCTCGCCCACCTACGGAAAGACTGATAACAAGGCGTTTTTTTCTAGGGCTGTTCGGGTTGGCCAGTGGCGGACCAACACTTGTCCCTCCCCCAATGTGAGGTCACAGCAAGAAGATGTCCATCTGCAAGCAGGAAGAAAGCCCACTCCAGGAATGGAATCAGCCTGCACCCTGATTTTGGACTTCCCAGTCTCAGAACTGTGAGAAAAAAATCTTCTTTTGTTTGAACACCCAGCCTATGGTATTTTTGTCATGGCAGCCCACAATAGTCTACGTTTGATTTCACTTTACCTAACGTAGTCAGACTTCCCAACAGGTAGCCATCAATTGATTAACCCATATTTTAACAATAAATATCAAGAGGATTCTCGTGGTCTATAAGCCTTAGTAATTCTGCTTATATTAGCCAATTTTATAGTGGTTTATCCATATATGTCATGGTAAGAAGATGATTCTGGTGTTGCTACTGATGGTGATTACTGTCACTATTTGAAAAATGTTCTTACAAAATTTCTCTATGTGTATTATATTATCTCAAGAATAAAGCATAACTTGTTAACCCTTAAATTTCCAGTATCCAGACAATCCATGTTATAAAGTAGGTGTTCATTAACTGTTTCTCAAATTAAAACACGTGTTGGACCTCCCTGATGAAGTGGCAATAGTAATCTAATTGGAAGAGTCAGTATATATTAACAATAGACACAGGTAGTGGTAATGGTAGCAATGCAAATTGTTTGATAAGTATTTTGATTTACTTCTTTTATCTACCGGTTTAGCTAATAGTCTAATAAATATTCTATTTTACCTGTTATTGGAAAATCAATAAATTCATTAAAATTTAAAAATTTAATTACAAAACTTAATTTGCATCTATTATTTATATTATGCCACATACTATTTAAAAATGATTAAGATGGCTTACTGGAATACCAACAATTTAGAAAGACATAACGTTACATTTAAAATAAATAAGAAAAAATGAGGCAAAGAACGAACAAAATTTGCAAAAGCAGGTGCAGCCAGGAATGAGGTCAGTACACAAAATGCATGCTCTCAAATCTTACATACTTGTTGGAGCTGGGCCACAATTTTCCTTTAATGTCAGAGCCATCAACAGAAACAGGAAAGTATGATTCACAGTACAGTTCCTAACACTGAGGCCTAAGTGCTTCCCATCTCAAGGTTTGACAAGACCAACACAGGAGGTACCTGTGATACCCCAGGTGCAATCTCCATATCTAATCCAATCACCCAATAATCTTTGTCTCTTAAATGTCAATTAGAAATAGTACTCTCTCCTAAAACATCACTTTCACACTTGGAAAATACTCATACAGTAGCTTTCTGACAGGTCTTCCCTTATCCATGCTTACCTCCACTCTAATGTGTTTCTAATGTTGCAGCCAGAGTGATTTTTTTAAAAATTGCAAATTGAATTCTATTAGGTCCTTGCTTAATGCCTTTTAGAAAATCTTCATTGCCCTCAGGATAAAGCCTCAATCTGGCATACAAAGTCTTAAAAGATATGCCTCCCCCATCCCTTAAGATCAAAACCTAGATCATTTAATCCTTTTTGTGTGGAGGTAGGTTTAGCCAAATGGGGTTTAGTCTAGTTCCATTAAGTTACCCCGGTCACTCCCAACTCAGGCCCTTTGCTCTTGCTCTTCCCTCTGCTTGACTGTTTCCCCTCCCCATTATACAAACCTTATACATTTAGTGATATTCAGAAATGTTTCATTTAAGCAGATATCAGAACATTTATCTGCAAGTGTGTATTCATCTGCATATGTGCATATAACATATATAGCATAAAATGGGTAAAAACCTTGTTTTAATATTGTATTAGTCTATTTCTGTTGCTTATAACAGAAGACCTGAAACTGTGTAATTTATAAAGAAATAGAATTTATTTCTAATAGTTTCAGAAGCTGGGAAGTCCATGGTCCAAGGGATATATCTAGTGAAGGCTTTCTTCTGGGTTGGAACTCTCTATGGGATCCTGTGGCGATGCAGGGAATCACTTGTGAGAATCGTAAGAACTCTCGCATGTGCTCCTTATAAAGCCACCAGTCCACACCTATGATCATTCATTACTCCGCGAATGCATTAATCCATTCATGAGGGCACAGTCCTCATGATCCAGTCACTTCTTTAAAAGCCTAACCTTTCAAACATCATAATTAGATTTCCCACCCTCTTAACACTATTACAGTGTGGATCGAGTTTCCAGTACATGAACTTTTGGGGGGATACATTTGACCCATAACAAATATACAGGATAATTTTTAATAAATATGCAAATGAATTATATGACTAGATTATATGACTAAATAATGCTAGCTTTTCAGGACTATTAGTTTAATTCTACACTATCAAGTCAAACAGTTTCTTCTTCCTTAGAGTAGAAAAAATGAGTATTGTGCATTTACTATTTTTTACTTAGCTCAATAAAAATGTCCTGGTTATGTTTCACAAATGTAAAATATTGAGCATTTGAAATAATAGTGTAGCCTCAGAAAACATTAAGAATCCAAAAGCTGATCTGGGGCTTGAAGAAAATAAATCTGACATTCTATAAAAATAAAATTTATTTAACAATCTCTTTCTTTTTCGACTGCTTATTCTATAGTGCTATAATTTAAACTTCCTATTTCACCTCTTCTTCTCACATTTATGAAGTAATAATCAAAAGACACTTTGAGGAAGACAGACTATAAAGTCTTTGAACTTCCTTTAAAATGATCCTATAAGGCCCAGGATGAATTTATTTTTAGTCACTATGTTGAAAGGATATATAGGTATAAGGGTATTAACAACATTGTGTTTGGGTAGAAAATTCTCAGCGCTAATATTAATCCTTCTAAAATTATATTCCTTAAATTATTTTATAAGATGTAGTCACAAATAAACTATAATTTTCTTACTCTTTTGTTGGTTAAAGAAAATTTATTATAATATGACGATATGGCATTTTAAAACACTAAGGTAAAGGTGAAATGCTGTATTAGTCTGTTTCTGTTGCTTATAACAAAATACTCTGAACTGGATAATTTATAAAGAAAACAAAATTTATTGCTACAGTTTCAGAGGCTGGGAAGCCCAAAGTCCAGGGAACACATCTCGTGACATAACCCTACACAATGCACGGTGTCACATGGCAAGAGTGGCATAGCAGAGAGATAAGGAGGGGAGGTGCCAGGGTCCTTTAAACAATCAGCTGTCATGGGAACTAATAGAGCAAGAACTCACTCCCTACCCACCCCAACCCCATATTAATCTGTTCATGAAGGATCCACCCCTATGACCCAAACAACTCTCAACACTGCCATATTGGGGATCAGATTTTGACATGAGCTTTTGGGGAACAACATACCCAAACTCTATCAAATGTCAACAGGGAAAATTTTTTTTTTTTTTAAGAATGGAAAAAGAACAATACTTCTTAAATCAAGATCAAGTGTTAACACAATGATTTTTCTCTGTATTTAATAGAGAGTTTTATTATGATATTTTATTCAAGAAGAGAGTTTTTTTGGATGCCTGGTGAATTCAATCTTCCTAAAATCATATCAGTCACTATTAAGCAAGACCAATTAAATTTATGCAAGAAAAATATCAGAAGCATGAATAAGTGCTGGAATTTGAAAGGTGTGTTTGTTGTATTAAAGGAATGAAGGAAAGTTAAGAGAAAGAAATAAGCAATAGTTATCAGTACTCAAAGAAAGCATTTTTATACAATCTGAAGGCCACATCAAAGGCAACTAGTTGGTCATGACAATTGTGGTTGTTGATACTGACATGGTCAATTTTTTATAATATGATCAGAAGTCATTCTTGATCAAGATAGGAGCACAAGCAGTCATCTAATAGTAGACATTGAATTTGCATTTGGGAATAATTTGTAAATAACAGTAAAAACAGTAGTTACACACACACAAACATGCATGCACGCACACAAGGATCCTTCCACTATTTGTAAGCTTCTACCAGAGTTACAGCTCTCTAAATTAAAAATTAAAAATTTATATTCCTATGTCTCAATGAATCTTTATTGTATTGTTTATATTTAATTTCACTTAATCCTCTCACTGATTTTTGGTTTATTAGCATTAGTTGGAGAAAAGCAATACAGAATAAGCAGAGAAGATACTAAGGATAGATATGTGAATAGTGATTACTCAGTATTTTGCTGCTTCTTAGGAGAAAAAAAAATAGCTTCCTAAACCATGTCATTAGCCAGAAAATAGCCCCATTCATGTAAATTAAGAGTTCCAAGAATACAATTGAATAAGGAGCTGTGGTTAGGTGTGTAGTATAAGGTTTCTCTGCTACTGTTTCAAGCTACAGTTCGATCCCCTTAAGTTCCGCTTTTTAGGATTCCATTTATGTTCAGTGGGTATAACATAAAATTCAAAGAAAACTACCGAAATTCAAAATATTGACAACAGAATATTTTTAAATGACAATGGTTACAAGTGTAGTTACACAAACATATAGAAAGGCTGAAAAGTAATATGCAAGAGTGAAAAATATTTCTTTATAAGGATAGTAAGGTAAGAGTGACTCTTTTCCATTTCCAGAATAAAATATTACTACATCACAGTTTCATCATACTTAATCAAAATACCTATGCTAATCCATCATTGCTTCAGCATTCATAGGGGTTTCAGTGGTTTAGAGAATTTAGTTTAGACACCTCCGTCATCAAGGAATCAATAAAACTAGTGATCACTTAGCAGCAGTAGTTGGTAACTTCAAAGTCTGTAAGGAATTAGCAGATCTCATTTTAAGTGAGAATAAATAATCAAGCTAGGTAAAATGGAGAGGTTTTTATTGTTTAGCATTTATAAACACCCTTTCATTTTTATCCTTGATGCCCAGTGTTCTTTATTCTATGCCTCAGATTTATCTATTTCTTAATTGTTCTCTCCTTCATAGGGTCTCCAGTGAATCCTTGAATAATTGAAAAACATTTATCTCCCTGGTAGTTAAGCTTTCATAACTGTGGGACTGAAACAGCTCAGTAAACTGATCATCGTATTCATGTAAAGGTGTCAGCTTTTAAGATGGAATGGCACAGTATTGACACTGCGGCCCCTTTCACTTAGTTAATTACTTTAAATCATTTTTATATTGCAATGTTTTGTACTCTAGTGCTAGTTATGATAGCACAGGCATTAAAATCTAACATGGATCTGATCTTTAAAATCTAACATGGATCTGATCTCATGCCATAGTAATAATTCTATCTTCCCAAATTCAGAAACCATCACTTTAACCCTTTAAATAACATTGTGCAACTAAAATTGATGTAGTGTTTTGAAACATACCATTGCCAAAGGAAAGACTGTGGAGCGAAATTTGAAGGAAACAGACATAATGAAATGTTATCAATCAGAATCTGGACTCTAGTGACAGCGTTTGGACATTAGGGTTAAACACTGTATGAGTAAAACATGTGAAAGTAGCGAACTAGAACGAGACAGAAAAATAACTAATTATATTTTCATGTGCTTTTCTATTTTCAAAGATATTGTCTTCTGTGCCCTGGTTAGAGATATTAAACCTTGAAAATATTTATTTAGCTTATTCTTTTTATAAAATAACATGAGTTATAGTATTGAAATATACTGTAAAATACAAATTAATTTGCTAATGGTAAAGCACTTAAGCTAGGTAAAATCATTTTACCAGTATTAAGTCTTGGAGAAAATAATTTGGCTAGTTATTCTTCTTTAATGCTTTAACACACACAATTATTAAGGTAAAGGTTAATAAGAAGTCTACATTATGAAAATACTAACTACATTATAAAAACTGAAAACAATTATAGCCAGAAAATCTATATCAGAATGCTACAGTGTCAGTGAATGGACCCAAATAGGAGGTAAACAGAAAGAGTTTATATTTTATTTTGTTTATCATAAAACATCTATTACCATATAATTGCTAAAAAACAACAATAAAATTTTGGCTTTATAACCTATAAGTTTAAAAAAATAGTCCATACTTATCAGAAAAATTAAGGTGTAATCCAAAATTTAATGGCATTAAATTAATTGCAAATGAATAAAATATAGTTCATATTTATTTATTATTTTCACTATTAAAATTGCCTTTTAAAACTTACACAGTACACTTTTTTAAAAGATTTTACACAACATATAAAAATATAAGAAAAAAAGTTTTAAAAATTACCTAAAGTTAGACTATTCCTGAGATACTAACCAACGTTTTGGCAAACATCCTTTCACATTTCTCTGTATGAATTACATATAAACATATAATTTTAAGTATATATCATATACACTGTTTTTATCATGAACACTTACAGTTTGCTTTTTACCCCTTCACCTTCCTCCCCATCTCTCCTGTTCTATCCTTCCAACTTCCTACTCCTAGATAACAACTGTTAATAGCCTGATATGCATTCTTCTACACCTCTCTTCAAATATGCATTCAATCACACACATGTGTGCACACACACGTATATTTGTATACATGTACTATAGATGTACATACAATATATATATACACACCTGTGTGGTATGTATATATGTATATGTGTATACACACATAGGCCTTTTTCATAATTTGTATTACAGAAATAGTATGTTTTTCAGCATTTCTCTTTTCTCACTTTATAAGAGACTAGAAATTCTTCCACATTTTTCTTTCATGTTATTGCATGATGTTCCATAGGATGGATGTGCCAAAATTTATGTAACTATTTATTTTCTTTATGGCTCTCCCTTCTTTCTCTGTTCCTTCCTTTCTTCTGCTTCCTTTTTAAGTTAATACTAAAAATGCTATAATTGATACCTTCCTACATATAATCTGATGTACTGATGTACTTTTTCCTATGGGGTACTTCCATTGAACTTGGACTGCTGCATCATATTATATGTGAGTTTTAATATTCATAGATATGCCCAGATTGCTGTTGAAAATTGTTGTAGCAATATTTAATTTCACAATTAAATATTCACTGACCAACCCATAAGTAATACAGCACCTCACTTTATATTTTGAGACCATTTTGTGTACTCTTTTCTGAATTTTCTATTCATACCATTTTTCTATTGCTCCATTAGAACTGTGAATGGTAAGTCTTTTTGAATATTACAGATATCAACCCTTTAAATGCCACACACAATAAACATATTCTCAAACTTTTATATATTGTAACTTTGTTTATAGTATTTTTGCTCTCAGAAATGTTTAATGTATGCATAGAAATGACTATCTTTTGTATCTTAGCTTTTAAGTTTACTGTCTCGGTTGAAAGTTCTTTCTAAACTCTAGGTGGTAAAATAGATTATCATAAGTTTTATTCTGATTGATCTAAATACATCAATTTTGGTTGGAAATTGTCAAAATGAATAAATAAAACAAGACCCAATTATATGTTGTCTACAAGAACCCACTTTAAATATAAAGACAAAGATAGGTTAAAAGTGAAGGAGTGGAAAAAGATATGTCATATTAATAACTGATCAAAAGAAAGAGAATGTTATGTTAATATCTGACAAAGCAGTCTTCAGGAAAAGGAAAGTTACTAAGAGTAAAGAGGGACATTGCATAATAAAAGAGGTTAAGTTTCTGGGCCGGCCCGGTGGCGCACTGGATAGTGCGCCGCTTGGGAAGTGCGGCGGCGCTCCCGCCCGAGGGTTCGGATCCCGCATACAGACCGGTTCCCGCTCACTGGCTGAGCGAGGCGCGGGAGCAACACCGAGGGTTGCAATCCCGTTGCCGGTCCCCAGTCCGGTACGGGGGCAACACTGAGGGTTGCGATCCGTTGCCAGACACGGAAAAAAGACAAAAAAAAAAAAAAAAAAGAGGTTAAGTTTCCAAAAAGATATAAAAATCCTGTATATCTATGCACCTAACAATAAAGCATCAAGATACATGAGGCAAACATTTATGGAACTGCAAAGAGAAATAGACAAATATACCATTATAATTAGAGACTTTAACAACTCTCTGTCAGTAATCAATAGATCAAGCAGGAAGAAAATCAGTAAGGATAAAATGACAAGATCAGCACTATCAATCAATTTGATCTAACTACTATTTATAAAACAGTCTGTCCAACAATAGCAGAATATACATTCTTCTCAGGCTCACATGGAACATTCACCAAAATAGACCACAAATGTACAATGCTAATACAAGATGTTAATAATAGGGGAAACTAGGTGTGGGATTTATAGGAATTGTTTGTACTGTATTTAAAAATTTTCTGTAAATCTAAAACTAAAATAAAAATTACATTAAAAATACACATGAGAACTTTAAGTGTATTTAGAATTTTTTATTTTAACATTTATTTGTACATATTTGTGGGGTACAGAGTACTGTTTCAATACATGCATATACTGCAAAATGATTAACCTAGGGGAGATAACATAGTTTTGTACCCATTCACACACCATTTCTTCTCCTCCCTGCCCCTCTCTCCTACCAACCTCTGGTAACCATTATTCTACCCTCTACTTCTATGAGAACCACTTTTTTTATTCACTTATGAATGATATCAAGAGGTATTTGTCTTTCTGTGCCTGACTTACTTCACTTAACATGATGGTTTTCTGTTCTGTCCATGTTGCTGCAAATGATAGGATTTCATTTTTTATACAGTGAAGAGTATATACAGTGACGAATATTCCATTATGTCTATATACCACAGTTTTTTATTCATTCATCCATTGACAGGTATTTAGGTTAATTCCATTTCTTGGCCTATTGTTAATAGTGTTGCAAGGAACATGGGAATGAGGTGTCTTTGATATATTTATTTAATTTCCTTTGAGTAAACACCCAGTAGTGGGATAACTGGGTTGTAAGCTAGGTCTACTTTCAGTTCTCTGAGGAAACTCCATATTGTTTCCCACAATGGCTGTACCAATTTACCTTCCCACCAACAATGTGGTAGGATTGCCTTTTCTCTGCATCCTTGTCAGAATTATTTTCTGTCTTGTTGATAACAGCTGTTCTAACTGGAGTGAGATGATATCTCATTGTGGTCTCAATTTGCATTTACTTGATGATTAGTGATTTTGAGCATTTTCCATGTGCCTGTTGTCCATTTGTATGTCTTCTTTTGAGAAATGCCTGTTCAGGTATTTGCCCATTTTTAAATTGGGTTATTTGTTTGTTGTTGTTGTTTTCCTTTTTGCTGTTGTTTGAATTCCTTATATATTCTGAATATTAGCCTCTTGTCTGAAGTGTAGTTTGCAAATACTTTCTCTCTTTCTGTTGGTTGTCTCTTCACTTTGTTGTGCAGTAGCTTTTTAGTTTAATGTAGTCCCATTTGTCTATTTTTGCTTTAGTTGTCTGTGTCTTTGTAGTCTTGCTCAAGAAGTGCTTGCCCACTCCCATTTTGTATAGCATTTCTCCTACATTTTCTTCTACTAGTTTCATAGTTTCAGGCCTTAAATTTAGGTCCTTAATCCATTTTGAGTTGACTTTTGTGTGTATGGTAAAAGATATAGGTCTAGTTCAATCTTCTGCATGTGATATACTGCTTTCTCAGAACCATTTATTGAAGAGTCTTTTTCCCAGTTTATATTTTTGGCACTTTTGTTGAAAATCAGTTGGCTATAAATGTGCACATTTATTTCTGGGCTCTCTATTCTGTTCTATTGGTCAATTTGCCTGTTTTTATGCCAGGACCACGCTGTTTTGATGACTATTGCTTTATAATATATTTTGAAGTCAGGTAGTGTGATGCCTCCAACTTTGTTCTTGTTGTTCAAGATTGCTTTAGCTACACAGGATCTTCTGTGGTTCCATACAATTTTTAAAATTTTTGATATCATGCTTTCTTAATCATTTTTAAACTTTAGAATTAAGACCTTTTTATTGAAACATATTTGATTATACACATTTGTGGGGTACAGAGTTGACTACAAGTATTTGTGTGCAATATGTGATGGATGATCAAATCAGTATTATTAGAATATTCATCATTACAAAACATGGTTATTCTTTGTGTCCATTACTCACTTTCTCCCTAATCCCCTTTCTCCTCCCCTTTTCCTGCTTCTAGTAACCATAGTTTTGTTTTCTCCTACCGAAAGTTCAACATATTATTGTGGTTGTTGTTTCTTTGTCTGTTTATTTTTTAGTTCTCACTTCTGAGTGAGAACATGCAGTATTTCTCTTTCTGTGCCTGTCTTATTTCACTTAACATAATTTTCTCCAAGCTCATCCATGCTGCTGTGTATGAGAGAATTTTTATGGCCGAGTAGTATTCCATTGTCTGTATATACTAAATTTTACTTATCCAGTTGTCTGTTGATGGACATCTATGTTGGTTATATATCTTGGCTATTGTAAATAGAGTTACAATAAACATAGGAGTGTGGGTATCCCTTTGATGTAATGATTTTAAGATCATTTTTTGTATTTCTATGAAGGATGTCATTGGTATTTTGATAGAGATTACATTGAATGTTTAGATTGTTTTGGGTAATATGGACATTTTGATTATGTTAATTCTTCCAACCCAAGAATAATTTTCCATGGAATATCTTTCCATTTATTTGTGTCCTTTTCAATTTCTTTCACTGTAAGTTTTTTTTTTTAACCATGCCTAATTTTTTGAGTGTTTTTATCATGAAGGTTGTAGAATTTCATCAAATGTTTTTTCTGTGCCTTTAGAAATGATCACATAGTTTTTTTATACATGGAAAATCATAATACTGGGTTTTAAAATCTCTAAAAAAATGCAAAAAAATAAGTAAACATTTTAAATTTTTATATATTTAGGAAGAAATTCAATTAAGTTACAAGTTATAAAAATATTTTTCTATATTAGAAGAGATATTACTTAACTAGCAAAGCAGACACTGTTTAATATATTAAGTATTAATTGTTTATTATTATGTAATACATCTTAACATTTAATCTATTATTAAATTATAAATAACATGAATAATCTGAGAAAATATTTTGGTACCTCTGTTATGTTTCTAAGTTACCTTTTGATGCATGCCTTAACGGAAGGTTTTAAAGATTAGTATTAATGTTCATAAATAGTCACAGGCAGTTTTATGAGCATCAAATGCTACTGTTAGGAATATGAAGGATCTAATGTTAACTAGTAAAATGCATTCTTTTTTTTTTTTTTTTTTTAAAGATGACCGGTAAGGGGATCTTAACCCTTGACTTGGTGTTGTCAGCACCACGCCCAGCCAGTGAGCGAACCGGCCATCCCTATATGGGATCCGAACCCGGGGCCTTGGTGTTATCAGCACCGCACTCTCCCGAGTGAGCCACCGGGCCGGCCCGTAAAATGCATTCTACAGGAAAAATCACTGCATAAAATGTCACCAAACATTTCATATTATTGTTTGTTGTAAGTTACTAGGACACCAGTCAATACACTATTTTATATAATGGTAATATAATTTTTCCATGACAAAAGTCAGTGGTCTCCTGCTGAAAAATGATAATGCCATTGCAACGTGTCCTTAGAGCTAGGTTTAAGGAAGTATGTAGCTTTAAAGATTACTTGATTTAAATATGAAGAGCTTTCTGTAAAGTTCATTCTCCTTCACGCATAGATCACAATTTAGTATTGCCCTTCTATGAAAGTAATTCAATTAAGATTTAATAATATGAATCAATATGCCATCTTCTGATACAAGGTGTTTTTTAGATGCCTTAGAGTATCTGAATTATTGAAAAATCTCAATTTTTGCATGTTTTTATAAGCCAGAACAAGAATTAAGAATTGTTTCATAGATCACACTCATATTATTGTTACATCTAGAGTGCAGCCAAGTTAATTAAATGATCAAAAGACTTTTTTCAGAATGAAAGAAACACAATATATTTTTATTTTCACTTATTGCTTTACTCTTTGTCATTTATCTTTCACAAGCAAAACTGCTGGCAGTTTTAAAGATCTGCAAATTGCTTTGATATCAGTGTATAAAATATGAAGAACCCATCAAGTTCAAAAACTTTATTTCGTATTACATATTCGTTACATATTTGAGATCACTTAATTCCTGCAGATATAAACTAATAAATATTAACTATATTCTCACAGCACTGAGTTTTTTTACTCATTATGTTTACTGTAGTCTATCTTGTACTACAGTTATTTGTGACATGTATGTTTCCTAGCAGAGTAGTTTTATGCATTTTGGTATCTTCCCCCAAAACATGGCTTCTTGATATTGTAGGTGTTAGATAACGGCACAAACTTTTGTACCTCTCCTGAATTATTCTTTTCCTCTCCTTCCCTTCCCTGCCTTTCCCTTGCCTTCCTTTTTCTTTCCTCTCTATACTTTTCCCTTATTCATAGGACCTTTTGCTACGTGCTGCAGAACAGAGCTTCTCAACGTTTCAATAGTGCACTGTGGAAGGCTTGCAGGAGTATCATAAGACGCTGACTTTGGTCTTTGGGATAGACAGGTGGGAAGTAGAGCTACCAAAGACTTTTTGATCAGTCACCTCTATATTAAAGTAGATTTGTCTGTGACTTCTCTAACAGGGATCTGGATAAAATGGAGTTATTCTCTACTGTCGTGAAGGCAGTGAGCACATTAAAGGATAACAAATACTGGCTGTACGGTGACTGCTCCAACAGTGCATACGAGTTCAGTAAATCAAAGATCATTATTTTTTAATACTTGACATGAAACACTTGGATTATATCAAAAATGGATACTCATTGAGACAAGAAAGTTCAGTTTAAAGTTTCAATTAAGGAAGACAAAGTATTTAATAAGCTCAACTCTGGAAAAGTGTTAAATAATTATTAAACAGTTAACATCTTTACTACCAACTTCTGTGAACAAAGTTTCTCATAGATAACAACTAACAAAAGTGTGGAAAAGCCATAGCTAAAAAGTAGTGGAGAATCACATTTAACCATTAAAAGCATAAAACCTGACTTAAAACAGACAAAAACTTATGTCCACAGGAAGCTCAAATTTGTCCTTAAAACTGGAAAAATTTATTTTGAAGTTTGATACAAATTCATCACTTAGTATTTTCCTTGAATCTTTGCTTTGCTCTCAACATTTCTGAAGAGCTTGCATACTACAAGATGCTTTCAATATGGTCAATTTAATAAAAATAAGTTCTTTAAATCCTAGAATATTTGCAGTTCTTTGTAATGGAAAGAGGATAGACCAGGAAAATTGTATGTACCACACAAAGGTTTGCTATTTATTTAAGGCAAATTACTTGGCAAGCTTTAAAAAAAAAAAGAAAGACTGTTCCAAATGTGCTGACCTGTTAGGTAAGTAGTTGTCAGTAAGATGTTATATGGCAGATTTTGTATATATGTAAATATTTTTGTAGCAGGTGTTTAGACATAATTAATTTGTCCTTTTATAGTATAGATGACATTTTTGACATCGAAAATAACTGTTTTTTGGAAAACAACTCGTGCTATAGAAAAAGCAATTCTGAAAATGAATGCTTGGGAGTGTTTCCTTCATCATGTGTTTTGTTACTGAACTCAGGAATATAATATTCAAACAAAGAGTCCCCTTACATTTTAAACTGATTATTCAAATAAGAGTTTCTGATGAGTAAAAGAATGAAAGGTTTCAACATATTAATTTTGAATAATTAGTATATAAGACTGAAAAATAATATGGTGACTAGATAAACACAACACATTAAACTTGTTCCACTTGGACCAATATAGCTTAGTGGTGTATTTTTCAACTTTGATAGCCATTAAACCAGAAACAAAACAAACTGAAATTGTAACCAGATCTTAAATATTTGTATCATAAATTATTAAAGAAAAATTTCAAAACTACTGATGCACATTTAATAACATTTTTCTCACAAAACATTAAATTAAAATATATAGTAATATAAAGGTATAATGTTATTAGAACTTATTTACAGATTATAAAAATAATATTTTATAAAAAATGAAAAGATTTTACTTTTATCAAAATAAAATTCACTTGCAGGCTGGCCCCATAGCTCACTCGGGAGAGTGCAGTGCTGGTAGCGCCGAGGCCGCTGGTTCGGATCCTGTATCAGGATGGCCAGTGCGCTCACTGGCTGAGCGTGGTGCGGATGGCACTGAGCCAGAGGTTGCAATCCTCTTACCGGTCAAAAGAAAAAAAAAAAAGGAAAAAATAGAATTCGCTTGATATTTTCTTATTTCTTACTTTTTAAATTTATATTTGCATGATTTCATGTCCAAATATATTAATATGTTGAAACGATGATACATATATATGTAATTTATTAATATCACTAAATATATATTAAATATATATTGGCATATATGCTAATTTTTGTTTTACTAATAGAAGAGTGAATACCACCATCATCACTATGCAACGTTAAAAATCCTTTGTATAACAAAGGTATTCACAGGATGCTTTCTGTCCTCTTTGCCTATAAAATCTATCTTACCCAAGTTATAGATTGCTCTATGCATCTAGAATAAACAATCTAAGAATGCACATAAAGTCTACCATTAGAAAACAGACAATCACTCTTCAATGCAGTTTTATAGTCTGTCTGATGCTCAAATTTCCCTACCCATTTGATACGTTCCTTCTCTGTCTGTCTTACCAGGGATTTCACTTATTTGATATGGATTCTACCTCCAACCAAGACAATCTGCATGCTTTCATGCTTGTTCTAGAAGTATTTTGTTTTGTTTTGTTTTGTGCATTTTATTTCCTCCAGTTACAAAGTGAGCCTCACACATCATTCTCCATCAATCCATGTACCTTTACATCTGGTGTGAAAGTAATTTCCATTATTACATACATATTTTTTTATTTTCTTAGGTTATATTTTATCTTCACTTATTTGTGCTTTATTAAAACATATTTCAAGTAATCTTTTATATTTGTACAGTACAATCAAATATTTTACTTATGTACAATACATATTCCTACCCATACAATCCTGATGAGGAATCTAGTTATCAATTTAATTTGTAGCTGCACCCTACCCACTATTTCAGAAGGAATCAGTAAATATTATTAATCTATTCCTTAATAACAAAACATAAAATTATAACTAATTTGATGTAATATTCATGTTCAATAGATAAAAATTTACTAGGTTTTTTTTTTTTTAGTCTGTATTCATTATTCATTGTGATGACTTCTAAGGCCACATAAAACCAGTACCACGAATACCACCACAATAACGACATACTTTCATTTAAATGGTGCTGTTTGAAATAAAAGTATGTAAAACAAAAGTCACACATGATCCCACATTCCCCAAATAACTACTAATAATGTTTTCTTCGATGTGCATCTGATTTCACATGCAGAATTATATCATGAGTCATACAATTTTATAATGTGCTTTCTAACACTGTATTTTTTGTATTCTTATAAAATAAATGAAGATATAAAAATAATATTCAACTTTCAACTTATATCTGAAGATAGTAGTTATTAAGGACTTTCATAAATAGCTTATCTATACTCTATAGTACACTATATACTACACTGGACTAGGAGGTGTTGCTTGGAAAACACACATTGCACAAGACACTCTGAAGAGTCAGGAATGAAGAGATGTTTGTGAGCAGAATCATCTTGGAAGTGAAGTCATTATGGCCCCATGTGATTTTTGTTAAAAATGTTATGCAAAATTTATGCAGTCACAGCCAAGGATATTTTCAAAGGAAAGGAGTAGGATAGTGTATGATTAAATGAACACAACTAAGTCTTCTTAGGTGTTAAAAATGGAAGGTTGAAAAAGAATCAGAAAACAGAAAAAAGAATGTTCAGCTTAGGATTTCAACATGGCAAACTAAGATGCATATGATAACGAACACTTGGGAATGAAAGGGTAACTCTGCTATAAATTAATCATTTGAGTTGTTTTAAGTACCAGGACAATTATATAACTAAAGTGTTTACTTTTGTTTTCCTTCCTTTATATTTTCTCCTTCCCAGCAAAGCAAATATTTCTATTTATTAAACTGAAAGAAATAAATATTATTGACCTAACTTTGCTACCATGGCATTGTGTTAATTGTCTCAGTCATTACTAAAATATCTACAAAAATAACGTAAATGTACATATTTTTTCTTTCCTTTATGTTATGTAAGTTTCGGCTTAAGTCAGAGCCAGGGCCAAGATAACTGGTGCAAACCAAACACTTGGCTTCTCTCATAAATATATATGACAAAAGTAAAATCCAAAGAGAACAGGCTTTAAGCCAGAAAGATGTTGTTTTGAGTCCTGCTGTGTCATCATTAGCTGTGTGCTATTGGGCTAGTTACTTAACCCCTCTAAGCTTTAATTTTCTCATCTCTAAAACAAGGCTAATGCTACCTAAATTGATGAATTGTTTTAAGAACTAAAAATGACATCATTATATCATGATAGTTGCTTAATAGCAGACAATGACAATCATCACTATTATGTTGTTCAAAGTAAAATTAAATTTTAAAATATTGAACATGTATTTGGTGAATATGTCAAGCATAGATGTTTAACCTGGAAAACCCAATCTAACATTCACTTTTTAAAATCTGAAATATCATTTGGAAGAGTCTGATTATTCAAATAATTCCATCAATTCTCTATTATCTGCCTGAAAATGAATCAAGCAAAATGATCTGTTACTTTGGAGGAGAAATACTATTAACAAATTAGGGGGGAAATGTATAGATAGCTCAAATCTCCATTTTGTGTCACTTATTAATTTATGTACCAAATATTTTTTTACTGTCTGCTATATATCAGACTTCTGAGCCTTACTGGCTACTAATCCCCTTTATGATTCCTATCTTTGGCTAATCATTTTTCTCCCAACATACACACTCACCTCTTCCCTCTGTCTGGAATGCTCCTTTATTCCTTAGCTGATGAAAACCTTGTGGTCTTTAATAATCAAGTTCAAATAATAACTTTTTCATGACACTTTATTTGACCATTCCTATCATGGAATAGGTATTGAGATGAGGAAGTCGCACTGGGGTAGTAGATTCCTGTTTAATACAACGTGATCCTTGCCTCAAAAGAGATCATATCAGTTTCTACCACTAATGAAGGGTTTACAACATAATTCTTTGTACTCACTTGTATATGTGTGTTTATGTACATGTGTCTATGTTTGGGATCAAATTTTAATTGTTAGAAACAAATGCAAGGATGGATAAAACACTTTTACACTCCCTCATGATACCATGATCCATAGGAAACGTGCTAGGAAAACATGGTGAATGAATGAGTGAATGAGGGGAAGACTGCCAAGTTCTGCTCAGTGACCCCTTTCAATTACAGTGACTCCAAAGAGGAATGAGGAACATAAAACAAGAAAAGTAATCTTTCTGGTGTAATGAGGATTCTGTGGTCCCGGAAGAGAGACAATTTATCAGCTTTAAAGTCACACACAATGTCCATCAGTTTCATGGATAGACCATGTGAGGTAGATAGATGACAAAAGATTAATCAAGCAACTGCTATAGAGCAAGATTAGTGTGCTGATTTCAAGCAAGGTTGACAGATAGATAAAAAGGTAAAGCAATGCATTCCATGAGGCATTAGGATATTATTCCTATTGCTAGAAAATGACACCAGCAAAAAATATGAAAATCAAAAATATCAGCTCAATTGGAGAAAAATATATGCACATTGAAAACTAGGTCCAGTTAAGAAATAATTTAGCTAAGAAATATGTAAATACGTTTATTAAATTGTTAGTTTTAGTCTTAGTAATGCACTGGCCTCTATAGGGCAGAATATCATAAACAATGTCATCTATTTGTATTAATGTCTATTAAACTTAATGTTTTCCAGGAATGCAAATAATTAACCCTAGTAGATACAGGTTTTCAGTCATCCCCAGTGGCTGAAAACAAAAATATGGTATCAAAAATTCAATTGTTTTTGGAGAACTTAAGTTTAGGTTCAATATCATAAGTAAATGTATTTTACTTGATTGTGGGAACTGAGTTTCTCAATGTTGCAGAGGGAAGTTACAGATAAACAAGGAGACAGACTAGAATGAATGCTGTAGTACTGGATTTGAGTTGGGGACATCAATATGAACTCATGTTTAGCTTGATACATATATAGATGTATAGAGAAACAATTATAGGCATATATATACACACACATATATATCTCAACCCATGTATACATACGTGTATATATATACACACACAGAGCACTCAACTCATGTATATATACAACCCATGTGTATATATGTGTGTGTGCGTATATGCATATGTGTGTATGTGTGTGTGTATACACATTGCACTGTCCTATGTGAGAATCTGGAAGCAATTACAACCCAGTAACAATGAACAAACCTATCGCCCATATCTTGGATTTTAAATACCATTCTCCAAGAAAACAGGATTTCTTAGAGAAATGGCTCATCGTAAGGTTAAGACAATATATAATATGATCCTGGAACATCTTATTGTGACAATAAGCATGGAAATGTTTCAAAAACAAAAGGATGGGGTGTGTCAATAGCTTCCAATGTCCAAAGCTGCACCAATTTGAGCAGCAAAATAAATAACAAATACTACTGTCCTGGGTTATAACCCAAAGTAAAATAAATATACATGAGTCCATACTCATGTAAATAAATGACTAAATAGAAAATGGGAGAAGAGACAGATCTTCATTACAGAAATTACAAATTTATATGTCGATACTCTCCCCTCCTGAAGAATGGGCCATTCTTAGTGAATTACTTCCAAGGAATAGAGTATGGAATGGAAAAAAAAATAGTAACTTTACAGTGGAGAAACCCTGAAAACACACTTTCAACCAATTGATGAAGGTTAGCGTCACTAATGATGTCATGGGAATATCATAGATCCCCTAATATGATAATAAGGGCATTTCACCTCTATTGTATTATTTCCAAAAATCCATACTAGGGTAGTCTAATCATGAAAAAAAAATCAGACAAATCCAAATACAGGGGCATTCTACACAATTACTGAGCAATAATCATCAAACTGTGGAGGTCATGAAAAACAAAGAGGAAGCTGTCAGAGAACAGAAGGGAACAAGGAGCTATGACAACTGAATGCAACGGATTGTCCTGAATAGGATCCTGGAACAGAAAAATACAGTAATGTAAAAACTGATGAAATTCAAATAAAGTCTGAAGTTTAATTAATAGTAATTTATCACTGTCAATTTTTTAGTTTTGACAAATGTACAAGAGTAACCTAAGTGGATAATATTATGGAAAACAAACTAGGTGAAAGATATAGGGGAACTCTCTCTAGTATATTTGTAACTCCCATGTAAGCCAAAAATTATTTCAAAATGAAAAGTTTATTTTTAAAAAAGTTATGAGATGGTTTCCTAGCATCATATAGAGATCAATGACATTTCTCTCTCTTTTTAAAAATCATCATTATGATCTCATGGATTTAACATTTATATTTTACTATATATTCCAGCCATTATTCCTTTTGCTGTCTACATTTTTTCTTCAGACAATGGTAACATCTTCTAGTTAGCTTTCAAATCTTTTGACTTGCTCTCAGTGATTATAATAACTTCCTTGATTTCTGTTCCAGGCCCATCCTGTACAATTCTTTCCCTAGCCTTGGAATGATTTATTTCCATAAGGAGTTCTGATACCTTTTAGTGGGAAATTATATTAGATACCACAAATTGAGTACGAGAGGTGCTAATTGTTAATGGCCAGGTCATAATTTCTAAGACTTTTTTAATGTGTAAAACTAGAAAATACATTTTTTTAAAAAAGGTAAAATAAGTCATTAATTCATATTGAAACTTCAAATTCAAGTTCACAACTCCCAGGTTCTTTACTTATCCTCTTTTATCTTAAACATGTATCACCTTCCTCCAATGCTTTTTCCAATCACACCAGCATAATAATTCATTTGCCTTATGCAACAATATACGCACAACAGTCTCAGAAAAACAATGTCAGTACTAGCATCAAATGATTAGTAAAGGCAATGTAAGCTTTTTTTTTTTTTTTGCAATTATTTTTGTCTGTAGGAGATATCCTACTTGTGACAATAAACCAGAATTATCTGGCTTAAAATAAAATAATGCAACTCTGAGTAGCTGTGGAAGGAAGGTTTATTTGCTTCTTTCTCTTCACCCTATTCTCTCTTTCCCTAGGAGAGATACTTCTCTTTTAAGAGAAATGATCTGTGTACCACACGCTGATATCTTTCTTGCTTTGTCTCGTGTAACAATATATCCTTGAGATCACTCCATGGTGATATATAGAGACACTCCTTTTTTCTTGTATAACGATATAGCACATCGTTGTGTAGATGTACCATAGCTTAGTGAGATAGCCTCCTATCAATGGACATTTAGGTTGTTTTTGTTTTGTTATGACAAGTAGTGCTCTAATAAATATCTTTGTACATACAGCTTTTGTAATTCTGCTAGTGTGTATTTGGGCTAAAAACCTACAGATATGCCTTAAGGGTCAAATAGCAAATTTTATTTTTATTAGTTTTGTTCACAATCATTTCTAACTGGGACTATTTCTACAGTTTCCACATTTTTCTCTCTGATTCCATCTTCGTTGTATAGCATTTACCACACTTATGTCAAGATTCCGGATCTAAAGTGCAAATCTGATTATTTTTATCCCTTTGCTTATAGCCTTTCATTATTTCTCTATCTGTATAGATGAAGACAAAGCTGCCGAGTGAGATGGTTCATCACCATCCTTTGCTTTGTTTTTCGGCCTTACCTCCAGTAAGTACTTCCCCTCATACAACCTGAGGTCTAGTTTTACCACACTTTTAGCAGCATCCAGAAAGACATATGCTCTCTCATGTCTGGCACATAATTTTTCTGTACCTGATAATCTCTATACATCCATTAAAATTCAGTTCAAATACTCTTTCTCTGTGAGTTCTTCCTGAATTCCCTCAACATCAGAGACACCCTGTTTGGCTTACATGGTACTCTGTACCTCCCTTTATTGAAGCCTTGATCACATTTTTTGGCAACTCTTTATTAAGACTTGCCTATTATGTGCCAGAACTATGCTGAAGTTTTACATACATTTTATCAGAACAGAAAGGTTAAGTGTATCTAAGGTAGTATAGCAAGGAAACTAGGAGTCTATAATCTGAATCTAGTTACTATTACTCTGAAAGTCTGAAGTCTTTTAAGTATACTACACTATCTTTCTGAATGCTGTGGATTCTTCCAGTTTTCTTTTCAGCTACCAGACCCCTCAATGCACCGTAAACGCATTAACTCAGCAGGTTTTAATGAAGACAGCACAGTCTCTGAAATCAGATAACCTGAGTTCCATCCCTAGCTCTTGGCTTTACGATTCCCTAAGAATATAACCTTGAGCAAGTATTTTAACCTTTAGATGGGTTTCCTAATAAATATAATGATACTGAATTTTTCTATAGATCAAGTGATATATGTAAGGCCTTAGACAACATCTGGCACATTCGTGAGCATTCATTAACATTAAGAATCTTCCAATAATAGCATAGATTTTGTCTTGTTCACATTTACATCTCAAGCACATGGACAGTAAACACTCATGATAGGTGCTCAATATGATATAACTATTTGATGAATATATACATACACTTATGCATACCATACAGAAAAAAATACATTTGATATATAAGAGAATATTTATATAGATATGCATATATCATACAGAAAAAGTTTAGATTCATAAAGTAAAACGGTGGTTTCATTTAATTGGTAAAACAAATCCAAAATACCAAATTACTATTTTAAGAAAAATATAATTTTATCATCTGTGGTCATTTTAGTCCAGGTATCATCACGGCAGTTAGATGGAAAAAAAAAACTGTTTTGTGTCTATATCGATGGTGCTATTACATCATATGAAAGCCCTTCAGTTTTAAGAATAAAAATTAATAATTGCCTCTGTGCATCAGGCAGAGCTTCACTAGTTACCCAAGTAAGTGATGAGTTTAATGGTTTGGTGGGTTTTCAAATTTTAATTTAACTTGAATTTTATACAGCCTATTTTATTACCTTCTTATAAGAGAAAACAGAATGCTATTACTTATAGCCATGGTTTTCACACACAAAAAAGACAAAAAGAAAAACATTTCAAGTCCCATTTGACTTGCAAGACTAAAATCTCATAAACTAAAGTGACAAACGTATGATTTGTGTAATACAATTAGAATTAGGTTGTTTTGTCATAACAATCTGTGGTGAAATGTAACAGAAATTAAGTAAATTTTTTTTAAAAAAGATGTGATTTTAAAAGCAAAATTGAGAACTTAGGAGATAGAAAAGTACTCTGAAGTTTTAATGGGAATTTTTAAATAACATCTACAAACCACAAATACAGGTAGGTGGTGACTCCTACTAAAAGGGGGATTGAAGGAGTAAAGACAATATGTATTTCAAAAAAGTCTTTACCAGGCGGTGCAAGAATTCCA